>NC_084627.1:39198741-39366241 GCF_033978795.1 Nerophis ophidion | reverse complement strand
TGAAGAACCCCAATGAGGGCGTGACAATACCAAGTTATATGACTTTTAAGGTTTACAGCTGCAAAATTAGCGAAGCAAAATTAGCTTGAAAGGTTAGCATGCTGGAATGCTAATATTTTTTTTCCTCACCATTAAGGTTTACAGCTGCAAAATTAGCGAAGCAAAAATAGCTTGAAACGTTGGCATGCTGGAATGCTAATATTTTTTCTTCACCGTTAAGGGTTACAGCTGCAAAATTAGCGAAGCAAAAATAGCTTGAAAGGTTAGCATGCTGGAATGCTAATATTTTTTCCTCACCGTTATTTTTCACCAATGACAATCAGCCAATTATAATGCTTTTAAAACAGGCTGCTGTGTGGGCTGCTTGAAGGTCCTTCCACCCTCATTGGGGCCCTTCAAGCATTAGAGGAGCTGTCACGCCAAATTGCTTCCGGGGGGAAGGTTTTTGTAGGGGGGAAGAAATTTGGTGTGACAGCGCCTCCACAAATGTGTAAGTTACCCATGCCTTGGGCACTAATACACCCCCATACCATCACAGATGCTGGCTTTTGAACTTTGCGCCTATAACAATTTAGATGAATTGATTAACGTGGACCCCGACTTAAACAAGTTGAAAAACTTATTCGGGTGTTACCATTTAGTGGTCAATTGTACGGAATATGTACTGTACTGTGCAATCTAATAATAAAAGTATCAATCAATCAATCAATCAATGGTTATTTTCCTCTTTGTTCCGGAGGACACCACGTCTACAGTTTCCAAATATAATTTGAAATGTGGACTTGTCAGACCACAGAACACTTTTCCACTTTGCATCAGTCCATCTTAGATGAGCTCAGGCCCAGCGAAGCCAGCGGCGTTCCTGGATGTTGTTGATAAATGGTTTTCTCTTTGCATAGTAGAGCTTAAACTTGCACTTACAGATGTAGCGACAAATTGTATTTAGTGACAGTGGTTTTCTGAAGTGTTCCTGAGCCCATGTGGTGATATCCTTGAGAGATTGATGTCGGTTTTTGAGGGATCGAAGGTCACGGTCATTCAATGTTGGTGTCCGGCCATGCCGCATGCGTGGAGTGATTTTTCCATATTCTCTGAACCTTTTGATGATATTACGGACCGTAGATGTTGAAATCCTTAAATTTCTTGCAATTGGACTTTGGGAAACGTTGTTCTTAAACTGTTTGACTATTTGCTCACGCAGTTGTGGACCAAGGGATGTACCTCGCCCCATCCTTTCTTGTGAAAGACTGAGCATTTTTTGGGAAACTGTTTTTATATCCAATCATGGCCAGGACTTGTCAGACCACAGAACACTTTTCCACTTTGCATCAGTCCATCTTAGATGAGCTCAGGCCCAGCGAAGTCAGCGGCATTCCTGGGTGTTGTTGATAAATGGCTTTCGCTTTGCATAGTAGAGTTTTAACTTGCACTTACAGATGTAGCGACCAACTGTAGTTACTGACAGTGGTTTTATGAAGTGTTCCTGAGCCCATGTGGTGATATCCTTCACACACTGATGTCGTTTTTTGATGCAATACCGCCTGAGGGATCAAAGGTCCGTAATATCATCGCTTCTGTGCATTGATTTCTCCAGATTCTCTGAACCTTTTGATGATTTTACGGACCGTAGATGGTAAAATCCCTAAATTCCTTGCAATAGTTCGTTGAGAAATGTTGTTCTAAAACTGTTCGACAATTTACTTACAAATTGGTGACCCTCGCCCCATCCTTGTTTGTGAATTACTTAGCATTTCATGGAAGCTGCTTTTATACCCAATCATGGCACCCACCTGTTCCCAATTAGCCTGCACACCTGTGGGATGTTCCAAATAAGTGTTTGATGAGCATTCCTCAACTTAATCAGTATTTATTGCCACCTTTCCCAACTTCTTTGTCACGTGTTCCTGGCATGAAATTCTAAAGTTAATGATTATTTGCCAAAAAAAAAAAATGTTTATCAGTTTTAACATAAAATATGTTTTCTTTCTAGCATATTCAACTGAATATGGGATGAAAATGATTCCGTTTATATTTACTACTAACACAATTTCCCAACTCATATGGAAACGAGGTTAGAAAGTGATCTTGCCCTCTTACAATGACAATTAAAAAAAACATGTTTCTCATGAACTATGTGTTAGTATTGTATGTCTGGCTGCGGGTCCTGCCTTTAAAAGAAAGGTTACCCATTTTAGAGATTACATTTAGTTCCTATAACTTTCTGTCTGTAAAATACGTCTTTTTGTTAGCATTTATGAAATCTAGTGACAATATTTCATGAATAATATCCTTAGATTAACATTCTTTATAAATAGCAGTAAAATAAGCACACATCTGATTGAGGAGTCAGAGTGTTACAACCTGGCATTTACACATCGTGTGGCATTGGGGTTGTCCGACTTTTTGTGTGGCTATAAACGCAACACTGGCTAAGTGCCATGAGCAATTTTCCCTCCAATTTTTTATATGTGTGAACAAACGCCAAAACTCCTTGAGCATTCAGTGGCGCACATGTGAGCGACGGCAGACGTGCACACTGTTATCCGCTTATCTTTTTATTTGATTTTGTGTGCGGCCTAGATTTTCCGTGTGCAGAGAATGCGTGAGCAGTGTGCAGTTGCACTAGAGCAGGGGTGTCGGACGTACGGCCCGCGGGCCGGAACAGGTTTTATCCGGCCCGCGGGATGAGTATGCGAAGTATAAAAATGAGCCGAACTTTTCGAATGAAAAAACTGCTGTTCTAGATGTGTCCACTAGATGTCGCAATAGCAATTATTTGTATCTTTCTAATTTACTATAATGCTACATATGTAAGAAAAAAACAAAAAAAACATGTTAGTGCACCAGTCGAGGTAAATGAGCAAACTACATAAATAACATCCTGTAATTTGATTTTGTTATTTTTTTTTAATCTTGATAGATTGAAAATTAGTTGATTGATGAACATTATCACATAATTTATTAAGAAAGTATAAATAATGATGTGAGGGGGGTGGGGGTGGGGGGGGGGTGCAACAAAGCAGGGTGTGCCAGAATAAAAATTAGCTGAACTTTTTGAATGAAAAAACTGCTGTTCTAGATGTGTCCACTAGATGTCGCAATAGCAATTATTTGTATCTTTCGAATCTAGATTATGCTACATATGTAAGAAAAAAAAAACATGTTAGTGCACCAGTCGAGGTAATTGAGCAAACTACATGAATAACATCCTGTAATTTATTTTGTTATATTTTGAAAAATCTTGATTGATTGAAAATTAGTTGACTGATGAACATTATCACATAATTTATTCAGAAAGTATAAATAATGATGTGGGGGTGGGGGGGGGGGGGTCTCCTCTCTTAAATCGTTCAATTTTGTGTTTTTTTCATCTTTTATTCTCTACAAAAAACCTTCCGTAAAAGGAAGTGAATTACATTTATATAGCGCTTTTTCTCTAATGACATTCCAAAGACATGCACCTGGGGATAAGTTGATTGGCAACACTAAATTGGCCCTAGTGTGTGAATGTGAGTGTGAGTGTTGTCTGTCTATCTGTGTTGGCCCTGCGATGAGGTGGCGACTTGTCCAGGGTGTACCCCGCCTTCCGCCCGATTGTAGCTGAGATAGGCGCCAGCGCCCCCCGCGACCCCGAAAGGGAATAAGCGGTAGGAAATGGATGGATGGATGGATTTTTCTCTAATGACTCAAAGCGCTTTACATAGTGAAACCCAATATCAAATTTTTACATTTAAACTACTGTGGGTGGCACTGGGAGCAGGTGGGTAAAGTGTCTTGGCCAAGGACACAACGGCAGTGACTAGGATGGCGGAAGCGGGGATCGAACCTGCAACCCTCAAGTTACTGGCACGGCCCCTCTACCAACCGAGCTATACCGTAAAATGTACAATGGAATGACAGACAGAAATACCCATATATATATATATATATATATATATATATATATATATATATATATATATATATATATATATATATATATATATATATATATATATATATATATATTTATTAAAGGTAAATTGAGCAAATTGGCAATTTCTGGCAATTTATTTAAGTGTGTATCAAACTGCGTTCGCATTAATCAGTACCCAAGAAGTAGCTATTCGTTTCAAAAAGGTTGGTGACCCCTGGTATGTATGGTATCCATCCATTTTCTACCGCTTATTCCCTTTTGGGGTCGCATATATATATACAGTATAACGTCAGAAAACAACAGCACACTATTTTCTCTTACAAGCCAATCCGCGGTCTTGTCTTTGAATACCAACTTCCGTTTCCGGTGTCGGAAAAAAAAATGTTGGTCGTTTTTTTAGTTTCTCCTATTTATTTTTGTTATATGATATATAAACAGGAAAAAAAACGTTTTCGAATCTAGTAATCTTGATACAACACTAAAAAAGAACGTGTTTTTTTGGGGGGGAGTTTCAAAATAAAGTCGTTCTTTGTTTTTCAAATCCCATTCATGACACGAAAATTAAATGACAAAGACGCTGCAAAAAAAAAAAATGTATGGGTATTATTAGCAGTATATTCAAAAGTCTCTTTAAGCCATAAAGATTCCTTCATGACAGGACTGTTGAAAAAAAAAAAATAAAAAAAAAAATCGATCTTGGTGACGTCACCGTGCATGGGCGGGGTTTAGGTCCAGGCACCATGGCTTCGGGAGAGACCGAGGTAAGTGAGTGAACATTATCTACCGCAACCTTGTGCCACTTTTCCCGCTCATTTACCTCTTTCCAAATAAACACATTCCGTCGCTGCGTGCTCGGCAAAACGGAATAATCGTCTTTTAATCCGGGCCGTCGGTGTGTTGTCCGTTTCCCGCTGCCAGCCTCTCGGTCTGCCTGCTTTTGTGCTTACCGGAGGGCAGCTCGAGTGTGTAGGAAGATGCTGCGCCCCGGAACCTGCATTTGCGAGTGCGATCCCGCGACGTGTAACAGCGCTCGTCCTCTTTATACATGGTCCCGGCTGGGTGTCAGAGTCCTGCTTCTTGTCGGTGTTTTTTTTTTTTTTTGCCTTCAAAATAAACCGAAGCTCGGTTAACGATCGCCTCCGTTAGCCTTTAGCCGATCGTTATGTATTCAATGTTGCTAACTGAATACTTCTATGTCGCTTTTTGTGTGTGTGTGTGTGCTAAAGTAGCAGACTGCACAAAAGGTGACCAAAGTAACAAAAGACCAGAAGATTGACTTATTATGGTTTGCATCCCCGTCGGTTGAAACGAGATGACGTTCGGTTGAGTATTGCGAGGATTGTTATGTAATTTGCCTAAAAATGTTGCACAAAACCTTCCACTGTAAACACATGGCGCCCGAGCGTAACGTGCATTGTCAAAGCTGGCTATTTGTTTACTAATTTGACATGTTACGGGACAAGCGGTAGGAAATGGATGGATACATGCATGAGGTTGTTGTACTGTACAGGCAGTGTGTTTTTCAAAGTCAATCAATCCCAAAGTTTACTCATATAGCCCTGAATCATGAGTGTCTCAAAGGGCTGCTCGAGTCATGACGACATCCTCGGTTCAGATCAACCCAATGGGGTGACAATTAGAAACCTTGGAGGGGACCGCTGAAGGGCGAACGGTGCAATGAACGTCGAGTGGATCTAGCATAATATTGTGAGAGTCCAGTCCATAGTGGATCTAGCATAATAGTGTGAGAGACCGGTCAATAGTGGATCGAACATAATAGTGTGAAAGTCCAGTCCATAGTGGATCTAACATAATAGTGTGAGAGTTCGGTCTATAGTGGATCGAACATAATAGTGTGAGAGTCCAGTCCATAGTGGATCCAGCATAATATTGTGAGAGTCCAGTCCATAGTCGATCTAACATAATAGTGTGAGAGTCCGGTCCATAGTGGATCGAACATAATAGTGTGAGAGTCCAGTCCATAGTGGATATAACATAATAGTGTGAGAGTCCAGTCCACAGTGGATCTAACATAATGGTGTGAGAGTCCGGTCCATAGTGGATCGAACATAATAGTGTGAGAGTCCAGTCCATAGTGGATCGAACATAATAGTGTGAGAGTCCGGTCCATAGTGGATCTAGCATAGTATTGTGATAGTCCAGTCCATAGTGGATCTAGCATAATAGTGTGAGAGTCCGGTCCATAGTAGATCTAGCATAATAGTGTGAGAGTCCGGTCCATAGTGGATCTAACATAATAGTGGGAATCCAGTCCATAGTGGATCTAACATAATAGTGTGAAAGTCCGCTCCATAGTGGATCTAACATAATAGTGTGAGAGTCCAGTCCATAGTGGATCCAACGTACAGTGATAGTGTGAGAGTCCAGTCCATAGTGGATCCAACATAATAGTGTGAGAGTCCAGTCCATAGTGGATCTAGCATAATATTGTGAGAGTCCGGTCCATAGTGGATCGAACATAGTAGTGTGAGAGTCAGGTCCATAGTGGATCTAGCATAATAGTGTGAGAGTCCAGTCCATAGTGGATCTAGCATAATAGTGTGAGAGTCCAGTCCATAGTGGGTCTAGCATAATAGTGTGAGAGTCCGGTCCATAGTGGATCGAACATAATAGTGTGAGAGTCCGGTCCATTGTGGATCTAGCATAGTATTGTGATAGTCCAGTCCATAGTGGATCTAGCATAATAGTGTGAGAGTCCGGTCCATAGTGGATCTAGCATAATAGTTTGAGAGTCCGGTCCATAGTGGATCTAACATAATAGTGTGAAAGTCCGCTCCATAGTGGATCTAACATAATAGTGTGAGAGTCCAGTCCATAGTGGATCCAACGTACAGTAATAGTGTGAGAGTCCAGTCCATAGTGGATCGAACATAATAGTGTGAGAGTCCAGTCCATAGCAGATCTAGCATAAAAGTGTGAGAGTCCGGTCAATAGTGGATCGAACATAATAGTGTGAAAGTCCAGTCCATAGTGGATCTAACATAATAGTGTAAGAGTCCGGTCCATAGTGGATCTAGCATAATAGTGTGAGAGTCCGGTCCATAGTGGATGGAACATAATAGTGTGAGAGTCCGGTCCATAGTGGATCTAACATAATAGTAATAGAACTGTACCAAAACTGTATTTATTAAACAGTTATTAAGCAGTGTCACAAACATTCATATCATTTCCAAAACAGAAAGTGGATCTAACATAATAGTGTGAGAGTCCGGTCCATAGTGGTTCTAACATAATAGTGTGAGAACATAATAGTGTGAGAGTCCAGTCCATAGTGGATCGAACATAATAGTGTGAGAGTCCGGTCCATAGTGGATCTAACATAATAGTGTGAGAGTCCAGTCCATAGTGGATCTAACATAATAGTGTGAAAGTCCGGTCCATAGTGGCTCTAACATAATAGTGTGAGAGACCGGTCCATAGTGGATCTAATATAATAGTGTGAGAGTCCGGTCCATAGTGGATCTAACATAATAGTAATAGAACTGTACCAAAACTGTATTTATTAAACAGTTATTAAGCAGTGGCACAAACATTCATATCATTTCCAAAACAGAAAGTGGATCTAACATAATATTGTGAGAGTCCGGTCCATAGTGGATCTAACATAATAGTGTGAGAGTCCGGTTCATAGTGGATCGAACATAATAGTGTGAGAGTCCAGTCCATAGTGGATCGAACATAATAGTGTGAGAGTCCGGTCCATAGTGGATCTAACATAATAGTGTGAGAACATAATAGTGTGAGAGTCCGGTCCATAGTGGATGGAACATAATAGTGTGAGAGTCTGGTCCATAGTGGATCTAATATAATAGTGTGAGAGTCCAGTCCATAGTGGATCTAACATAATAGTGTGAGAGTCCGGTCCATAGTGGATCTAACATAATAGTGTGAGAGTCCGGTCCATAGTGGATCAAACATGATAGTGTGAGAGTCCAGTCCATAGTGGATCCAGCATAATATTGTGAGAGTCCAGTCCATAGTGGATCTAACATAATAGTGTGAGAGTCCGGTCAATAGTGGATCGAACATAATAGTGTGAGAGTCCGGTCCATAGTGGATCTAACATAATAGTAATGGAACTGTCCCAAAACTGTATTTATTAAACAGTTATTAAGCAGTGGCACAAATATTCATGTCATTTCCGAAACAGAAAGTGCAAGATTGTCGGAGACATTTTAAAACAAGCTATTAGTGCACTTTTGTGCATGATGTCACTAAGTTGACATATCAAAACAACAGTAAATTAAAGTGTACTTTTTGTACACTTTAAATAAATAAAGTGCACTTTTGTGCATGATGTTACATAAGATATTTCCATAACAGTCAAATAAAAATAAGCTACATAACAGGAAATCAAATAGTGTATGTTCTTCGATATGTGGTAGGTTACTGCGGACGTTGTCTCCTTCTGTTATTGACTGTTTTTTTCATAGGGTGTTGATCTGGAAATGGTTGCTTGGGCATTTTGTTGGTGTGGCACCGGTCGGAGATGTTGACATGCGGAGTTTCAAGCACTCTTCATTGTCTAGCCGTTGACTTTTCAAATGATGCTACATTAGCAGTGCTGCTACTTTTTTTTTAGCAACGCTTTTGCCACATAAATGTTGAACATATTCCTGCTTGAAGCCAAACCACCGCCAGACGATGGATCCCGTGCTTTTTTTCTTGGGAATGAATTCTTCCTCCATTTTTTACCAGATTCGCACATTCTCTCTCTCGTATTACCACCCGCACGTCACCGTT
This sequence comes from Nerophis ophidion, assembly GCF_033978795.1. Taxonomy (NCBI): domain Eukaryota; kingdom Metazoa; phylum Chordata; class Actinopteri; order Syngnathiformes; family Syngnathidae; genus Nerophis; species Nerophis ophidion. The sequence continues at coordinate 39,357,561 of NC_084627.1, read as the reverse complement.
AGCATTTGAGCTAACCTTACCATGTTGCTACATCTGTGCTCCCCAGGAGGGTGTGACGGATGTAAGAAGTTGCGCTTGTTTTACGTCCATGCGAGAAGGAGAGACAAGAAAGAGTGAGAAACGCATGTAGTGTAATGCTCGCAGCTAAAAGCAACTGCGTGAGAACGTATACTCGAATATCACGATATATTGCCCAGGCCTACTTGGAGCGGACCGCAGATGTGGGGACCCCACCCTGAGCGACCGGTGCAATGAACGTCGAGTGGATCTAGCATCATAGTGTGAGAGTTCAGTCCATAGTGGATCTAACATAATAGTGTGAGAGTCCAGTCCATAGTGGGGCCAGCCGGAGATCATCTTGAGTGGAGACAGGTCAGCGGCGCAGAGACGTCCCCAACTGATGCACAGTTTTTCAGCCTTTTCTGAGCCGAGGCACATTTTTTTTCATTGAAAAAAATCCAGAGGCACACCGCCAGCAGAAATAATTGACAAATAAAACTCAGCAGCCGATATTGACAATTAAAAAGTCGTTCTCGCAATTGTTAGATATGAATTCAAACCATAACCGACCATGCTTCACTATAACTTTTGTCTCAAAGTAGGTGTACTTTCATGTCCTGTGACATCACGCTGTGACTTATTTTGAGGTTTTTGGCGTTTTCCTGTGTGAAATGTTTTAGTTCTTGTCTTGCGCTCCTATTTTGGTGGATTTTCCTCTTTTGTTGGTATTCTCCTTTAGCAGTTTCATGTCTTCCTTGAAAGCTATTCCCCGCACCTGCTTTGTTTTCGCAATCAAGAGTATTTAAGTTGTGCGGACACTATCCTTCTTTGTGGGGACATTGTTTATTGTCACGTACGGATTTACTTTGTGGACGCCATCTGCTCTACATGTTGTAAGTCTTTGCTGTCGTCCAGCATTATGTGTTTATTGTTTACTTTGCAGCCAGTTCAGTTTTAGTCTAGTTTTGCATAGCTTTCCCTAAGCTTCAATGCCTTTTCTTAGCGGCCCTCGCCTTTTGTTTATTTTTATTTTTTTGCGTTCGATACCTTTTTACCTGCACGCTGCCTCCCGCATATTGTGATCACGACAAACCATGTACCTGACATCTACAAAGCAATTGGCTACCTGCTGCCACCTACTGATATGGAAGAGTATTACACGGTTACCCTGCCGAGGTCTAGACAGTAAAGGCACTCAACAACGGCACATTATTAGCGGATTATAATTACTGGTTTGCAAAAAAATGTTTTTAACCCAATTAGGTGAAATTACATAATCTCCCACGGCACACCAGACTGTGTCTCACGGCACAGTGGTTGAAAAACACTGCTGTAAAGGCAGGGGTCATCAATGTATGTTGTGACCTGCTGCCTTTAAGGGGAGGCTTCATTTGTTGATCATGGTGTGTTTACATGCACTTAAAAGTATGATATGTTGCATTAATTTGATTTAAAAAAAACCTGCAATTCCAAACACATTTATTTACCTTAATCCAGGGGTATTTAATCAGTAGCTTGTGACCTACATTCAGCACCCCATTTGATTTTGAGTAGTTCACAAAGAATATCATGCAAAACCAACTTTTCTTACCTTTTGGTACCTGCAGTTGTGTATTTGAGATCTTCGTAAGTCCTGAAATTGTTAAATAAAGCTGTGGAGGCTTTGCAGGGATATTTATGAAACAACCTTCATACTTCCGTCACACGAGTCGTTTGGAATTTCCACAACCTGTGATGTCATCGTTTGGTTAAAAAACGCCACCGAATTTTTCATATAAAATATAACTGTTCAGAGTGGCTTGCGTGAATCCGCCATTGTAGTCCGCACTGTGGTCAGAAAAGCTACCTTCTTTTTCGCTATCCTCTTGTTGTGGGACAAACTGGCTCGTACATTGACATGCATTCTCAGCTGTTGTTCAGTTCAGTTTCAGTTTATTTCGAACATGCATACGATACAATGTAATGCATCACACCGTTCTAGTTGTTTCATTATAGCACTTCCGAAAAGGAGTAGGAAGAAGCAGAGCTTATTTAATCGTACCCCTTTTGGTACCATGAATATTTTATTCAATTTCCTTGTTCTCTGTAACAGAACCGTGAACAAATAAATAGATAATATACAATAGTAAGCATAAGAGTATTAAATACATAAATACCCGTTGTCTCAATAAAAAATAAAAACAGGTTTCAAGATGTTCATCATAATTCATAAAACAATCTTGTAGGGCTGGGTGACTTAAACTCGGTATTCAATATAAATCTCTATATATTTTCTGGTGAAAGTATACATATAAAGATATACTTCTTTGAGGGAGATTCACTGAAATTGAAGTGAATGACAACTGCACTGTAAACAGTCAGCTGCACTTTTATTAACCCACTTAGGCAAGATGAATAGATACCATGAATTGATTAACGTGGACCCCGACTTAAACAAGTTGAAAAACTTATTCGGGTGTTACCATTTAGTGGTCAATTGTACGGAATATATACTGTACTGTGCAATCTACTAATAAAAGTATCAATCAATCAATCAATGGGTATTAACAGCACAGTAAAAAGAAACAGCTTATGTAGCTCAGAATTTCATAATATAAATAATATACAAAAATATTATTTCTACGTAAAATAAATAACATTGCTGTGCAAATAATACTCAATGGTGTGATTAAAAATGGTGGTAAGAACAATTACCCTTAATACTTATCAGATGAAAAAGGAAACAATGACAATATGAACAAAGTATTTGAACAATTTATGAACTACTTCATAAATATTGTAACAAATCAGGATAAAACAATTCCAGATGTACATGATGGGTCAGTTGAGTGCTCGAACAAAACCATAGACAGGAATCCCAACTTGATGTTCCTCAATAGCAAGACAAATGAAGAAATAATCAAAATAGTAAATAAATGCAAATCCAAGACTAAAATGACTGTCATTGTTTTAACATTTAATGTCAGATATACAGCAGCTGCGATTGCTAAAGACTGCAAGGGAAGTTCACCTTCTCCCAACATTTAAAAAAAGTGGTCAAATATGTTCTTTGGTGTTTGCATTTCAGTGACTAAATGTGTTAAGATGCTTGTAACTTTTGTTAAAGGTGCAATATGTAGTAATGTGGCCAGAAATGGTACTACAATCACGGTCAAAGTTCTGTAGTCCCCTCCCACTCTCCATAGATGAGGTTACCAGATACGCAGCCGAATCCGAATCCTAGTCCAAGGAACTTCAAATGACAGTCGACGGGTCCTACGCTGTAGGTTTCTCTTGTTTATGCTTCTTGCAAGATGGTTTACTAAGTAATTATGCCACATTTTGCTAATATCCATTATCAAAATGTATTTGCAAAGTTACACAGAAATATTTTCGTCAGGAGTCGGGACAGATTGTTGGCATTACCTTGCTAAAATGTCTAGTTTGATCGCACGGCCCACCATTGAAATAATTATACATAGTAATATACAGAACTATCTCAGAAAATTATAATATTGTGATCAAGTCCTTTATTTTCTGTAATGCAACTAAAAACATGAAAATGTCATACATTCTGGATTCATTACACATCAACTGAAATATTGCAAGCCTTTTATTATTTTAAAATTGCTGATTATGGCTCACAGCTTAAGAAAACTCAAAAATCATATCTCAAAAAATTAGAATATTTCCTCAGACCAAGTAAAAAAAATATTTATAACAGCAAAACAAAATCAAACATTTGAAAATGTCAATTAATGCACTCAGTACTTGGTTGGGAATACTTTTTTACACGGATTACTGAATCAATACGGTGTGGCATGGAGGCAATCAACCTGTGGCATTGCTGAGGTGTTATGGATGCCCAGGATGCTTCAATAGTGGCCTTTATCTCATTTGCATTATTGGGTCTGGTGTCTTTCAGCTTCTTCTTCACAATACCCCACAAATTCTCTATGGGGTTCAGGTCAGGGGATTCGGCAGGCCAATTGCGGACAGTAATGCCATGGTCAGTACACCAGTTACTGGTGGTTTTAGCACTATGGGCAGGTGCCAGATCATGCTGGAGAATGAAGTCATCATCCCTATAGAGCTTTTCAACAGATACACCTACAACAGCCGTACTCCCATGGTCAAGCCACTCCTGAACTCAAGACAACGGGAGAAGCGTCTGACTTGGGCTACGGAAAAGAAACATTGGGCAGTTGCAGAGTGGTCCAGAGTCCTGTTTTCAGAAGAAAGCAAGTTTTGTATTTCATTTGGAAGTCAAGACGCTAGAGTCTGGAGGAAGGCTGAAGAGGAGCAAAATCCAAGTCGCTTGAAATCCAGTTGAAGTTCCCACAGTCAGCAATGGTTTGGGGAGCCATGTCAGCTGCTGGTGTTGGTCCACTGTTTCATCAAGTCCAGAGTCAATGTAGCTGTGTACCAATAGATTTTAGAGCACTACATGCTTCCATCTGTTGAAAAGTTCTATGGAGATGATTTCATTTTCCAGCATGATCTGGCACCTGCCCACAGTGCCAAAACCAGTAACTGGTGTACTGACCATGGCATTACTGTCCTCAATTGGTCTGCCGACTCCCCATAGATAATTTGTGGGGTATTGTAAAGTAGAAGCTGAAAGACACCAGACCCAATAATGCAAATGAGCTAAAGGCCGCTATTGAATCTAAATGTGAGCCCTGTGTATATATGATTGTGTATACGTGTGTTTTTAAAATGTGGCGGCATCTATCATGCTGTGGCTGTGCACCAGGATCAATTACATGTAAGGAAAACCCTGCTTACTATTTTTTGTTGATTTTTGGTTATGTATACTAGTGCTGTGTCAAATTAAAAGTAGCAACCATGGTAAGAGATGCCAAACTTATAGTAGACTTCATCTTTTTGACACTAAAACACTCACATCCATTTTACCGTTACAAGCTAAGGTTTTTTTGCTGCCCATTAATCTTTTTTTTTTTTGATTACATGAGTTTTATGATCGGGAAAATCCATCATCAAAATCTAAATTTGATGAATTGTCCAGCTCTTGTACATACTGTCTGGTTTCAGAGGCCTTTTAAAACAATCAAAATAATGATACAACGTTTGAACCAATGCAGTGTTCACTCAGGCTTCATGCTGAAACTACTACTGTCTGGGTGGGTCTGGAATGCAACTCTGGTTTAGTACAATGTGGTTTTGTACTTTTGTCATTGTTTCATCTCATTGTGGTACAGACATATTGCTGTTGTCCGGAGCTGTCACACAGCTGATTGTTTTCATTGTTAAGGTAGATCTGTCTTATTGGGGCCTCTTGCAGTAAATCTGTAGATTAGTCTTCTCATTGCTTAAATCCAGGATTTTTCATGTTCGTTGTGTTCTCGAGAGCCAGGGATTGAACAGATCAGTCTAATTACGGCATATTTGTATTTGGATATGTTCATTATTTGGAACTTTTAAGTGGTGGAGACTTTATTCAGCTGAAACTGAGATGTTTGCAGCTTCATTTGAAAGGCCTCTTATCTGCATCAATGAGCTTCTAGACCTCTATGTTCCCCATCTAGTGGAAAACTACTGCAATGGCCGGTAAGCAATCCAGTTGCAAAATGGTGGAGATCCGCAGACAGGCTTCTTTGCCTCCCTTCCCCCTTCCTGCCTCTTGATATAGCAGATGTTCATTTGTTCACCACCAGGGGGAAGGAAGAGCACAACGTATTTTATGACTGGATTCATAGAAATGATCAAATGAGGGATTTTTATTTCTTCCACACACAAAATCTAACCAGGTTCTTTGAGACTATTGACATCCGAAGATTGTATCAAAGCATTGTTAGCCTTTGCCATGCACTTCAGGTGCTCTGCTGGCTTCCAGGACTGACCTTGTTTCTGCTTGACAAGGTGCTTGTCCGTCCTTGGCTTAGGGACCCACTGAAGTATGCTTCTGTAAATTTGTCTGGAAGACTCATTTTTTTGGGCGCACCGTGTCTACCTGAAGTATTTGCAGGCTGAGGCCTTGGAGAGGAAGATGGTATTGAATGAGTCATGAAATGCAGTTGTCATTTGTGACTACTGCACTTCTGTAGATTAAGAACCAATACATTCAGTATTGTTTCAGTTTTGCCGACTACAATTTTCAATTCAGGTGCAATTTTACTAAGGTAACGTAATTCGGATCATGTAAATCTGCAGCTTCCTCAAAGTAGTATACCCAAACAAGCGTATAAAGAGAAAAGCCCTAGAATGTGACATTTAAAAGCAAGTGTGGATTCCGCTAATAGAGGGTGCCCATTGCAAAGCAATGCAGCTCATCTTATTCCTCATAATTATTATTATTATTTTTTAAATCTTATCCGGTTGATTATTTTAGCAATTTACTGTTCACAGTTTCAGTCACCGCTTGCAATGGACGCTTCTGATTTTGCCTGCTAAGCCACAGCCCCTTTGTTATTGCTGTAATGTCCCACACTTTCGTCAAAGATGTAACATTTTTTTCTTCCCAATGCTGAAAATATTTCATATAATATATTTAAGAGAAGGCTAAACTACTTAGCCCAAGGCTACTTTTACAAAATACCATATTTTCCAGACCATAGGGCGCACCGCATAATAAAGCGCACTGCCGATGAATGGTCCATTTCTAAATAATATTTTTTCATATATTAGGCGCACCGCAATATTGGGTGCATTAAAGGAGTCATATTATAATTTTTTTCTAAATTGAAAACACTTCCTTCTTATCTACATAACATGTAATGGTGGTTCATTGGTCAAAATGTTGCATGGATTATGTTTTCCAGCTCATCTTCAAGATGCTTTCTGACAGTCGCTTCCGGATGCACAGTTTTGTGGCCGTTTTTTTTACGTGGTTCACCATCTTCTCCGCGTCATCTTTGTTGTAGCCGTGTAGCGTGCAAGGACGGGAGTGGAAGAAGTGTCAACAGATGGAGCTAACTGTTTTAATGACATTCTGACTTTACTTAAATTAGGGCTGGGCAATATATTAATATACTTAATAAATCGCAGATTTGTCTCTGTGGGATACGATACGGAAAAGGACTATATCGTGATATTCAAGTATACGTTCTCATGTAGTTGCTTTTAACTGTGGGCATAACACTGCATGCGTTTCCCCACTCTTTCTTGTCTCTCCTTCTCACAGAGAGGTAAACTAAGCGCACTTTCTTACACACATTGCATGTGCAACGTCACACGCTTCCGCCGAGCAGACAGGTAGCGCCATGGTAACGTTAGCTGTGATGCTAACAGTGAGGTGCGGGTGGTAATACGAGAGAGAGAAGGTGCGAATCTGGTAACAAATGAAGGAACAATTCGTTCCCAAGAAAAAAACAGCACGGGATCCATCGTCTGGCGGTGGTTTGACTTCAAGCGGGAATATGTTCAACATTTATGCGGCAAAAGCGTTACTACAAAAAGTAACAGTACTGCTAATGTATCATTATTTGAAAAGTCACCCACTAGAGAACAAAGAGTGCTTAAAACTCCGCATGTCAACATCTCTGACCGGTGCCACACCAACAAAATGCCGAAGCAACCATTTCCAGATCAACACCGTATAAAAAAAATAAGTCAACAACAGAAGGAGATAACGTCCGCATGAACCTTTTATGCAGCTCATTTTTATTTGATAGTTATTGAAATTTCTTGTGTGACATCATGCACAAAAGTGCACTCTATTTGTTTTTTAACTCTTGTAGTGGCGTTCTGTACAAAAAGTACATGTTAAAGGTCTACTGAAACCCACTACTACCGACCACGCAGTCTGATAGTTTATATATCAATGATGAAATATTAACATTGCAACACATGCCAATACGGCCTTTTTAGTTTACTAAATTGCAATTTTAAATTTTCCGCGAGTTTCTTGTTGAAAACGTCACGGACTGTAAAGAAATATTAGCGCTGCTCCAAACACGGCTAAAAGTCGTCTGTTCCTGGCGTAATTACACAGTATTTTGGACATCTGTGTTGCTTAATTTTTTGCAATTTGTCCATTTAATAATGGAGACTATAAAGAACAATGCCGTTGGTGGAAAGCGGTGGATTGCAGCTGTCTTTTTCACCAAGACACAGCCGGTGTTTCTTCGTTTGTTGTGAAGCGGAGCGGTCAAGGGAACATGTTTTCTCTACGTCAACCAGCATGTTTTTGGATGGGGAAATTGTGATATATATCTTACCGGAGACATCAATGGAATATTCGTCGTCCTGCAGCAGCTGTCATGTCAATAAAGGCAGCAGTGAGCTTGGCTCCTCGGCTTCTCTCTGAGACTGCGTGTTCACCACAGCCATCCGACCTCGAGGTATGGCTTTACAATTTTTAAAATCTCACTAAAACACTATTAAAACAATAAGCAGATAAGGGATCTTCCATAATTATCCCAGTAAATGTGTCTAAAAACATCTGAATCGCTCACATTGCAATCGCCATTTTTTTTTTAAACTTTATTTATTTATTTATTTTTTTCTAGTCCTTCGCTATCAATATCCTCAGCCACAAATCTTTCATCCTCGCTCAAATTAATGGGGAAATTGTCGTTTTCTCGGTCCGAATAGCTGTTTGTTGGAGGCTTCTATTATAGACAATGTGAGGATATGAGGAGCCCTCACACGGGTGACGTCATCGTCTGCGACTTCCGGTACAGGCAAGGCTTTTTTATTAGCTACCAAAACTTGCGAACTTTATCGTCGATATTCTCTACTAAATCCTTTCAGCAAAAATATGGCAATATCTCGAAATGATCAAGTATGACACATAGAATGGACCTGCTATCCCCGTTTAAATAAGAAAATCTCATTTCAGTAGGCCTTTAATTTAGTGTTGTATTGATAAGTCATCTTGGTGACATCATTCACGAAAGTGCACTCATAGCTTGTTTTAAAATGTCTCTGACAATCTGGCACTTTCTTTTTTGGAAATGACATGAATGTTTGCTTAAAAACTGTTTAATAAATACAGTTTTGGTCATTGGACTTAGTTTAAATTTCCCTCTCTGCATGAAAGTTTAACATGAGCATATATTAATGCAGTATGAAGAAGAATGTTTTAAAGTAGACACACAGAATCATCATACTGCTGTGATTATATTAGGGATGCACCGATTAATCGGTAACCGAATATATTCGGCCGAATATGGCAAAAAAAGCCACATTCGGCTTTCGGTGGAATGAGTTAAAAATAAGGCCGAATAGTGGCGTGTGACGCAATTTTTTTGACGCGGTGACGCAATCAAGCAACGTGCAGTGACGCGGTGACGTTGGGATATGTTGTGTACCTGTATAAGTGTATGAGGTTACAAGCACACACTTATTGAGATTTAGTGGGGCCTCTGTTTACATTATTAGCCTGTTGTGTAGGCTACCTGTATAAGTGTAAGAGGTTACAAGCACACACTTAATTGAGATTTACTTGAGCCTTCTGTTTACATTATTAGCATATCTACTGTGGCTAAGCAGACTTTTGCGAAAAGGACAATAATTCATTTGTTGTGGGTTTATCCACTTTAATGCACTTTATTTTTTTTTTGGAATGCATGTGTTGTTTGAAGGCCTAATATAAATGAAAAACTTTGTGCTTTTTTTGAAAAGCAAAGGTTACTGGATCATTAAAAAAATGTCAATATTCAATAAAAAATTACTTTATTTGAAAAACATGTCTAAATATTTATTCTAGGCTATTTATGCAATATAAAAAAAATTGTGAAAAACTGCATTCGGTATTCGGTATTCGGCCAAGCATTTAAATTTTATTCGGCTTCGGCCACAAATTTTCATTTCGGTGCATCCCTAGATTATATGCATCAAGTGTTCAATAAAGGCTAAGGCAAAATATCGAGATATATATCGTGTATCGTGACATGGCCTAAAAATATTGAGATCTTGATAAAAGGCCATATCGCCCAGCCCTAATATATACATATATGTATAAATATACACAGTGTATATATGTATATGTGTATATAATATATATATATATACAGTATATTTATACTGTATATTTTCAAATATCTCTGTGTCGCCTACTTGTCTACATGAAAAAGGATCCCCCTGCTGACCTCCCTACGGACTGGACTCTCACATTATGGCGTTGGGATCAGGGGTGTACCACTCCTCCTATGCATCAGTCGGTGACGTCTCAGACATCCATAGGGCTGACCTCCCTATGGACTGGACTTTCACATTTATAACCATATCCACTTGGCATTCATTGCACCGGTCACCCAAGCGTGGGGGTTTCCTCACATCTGCGGCCCCTTCCAAGGTTTCTCATTGTTCCCATTGGTCTGAAGTGGGATCAGAGCCCAGGATTGCACGAACAAAAGCACTCGGGTCTGGTAACCTCGTAAAAAAACAGGAAGTGATTGGTGAGCAATGGGTCGTACATGCTAAAAACAGCCAATCACGTAACAGTATCAACTATCACGTTGGGTTGTGCCATCTGGCTGTCTGTTCTTTGCATGGAGTGAGAAGAGAAAGTAAAAATAAGTGCTGCAGAGATATTGTCAGAAAGAAAGAATTTGTTGATAAAACAGGAAAGGTTACCTCAACAGTATGACTGTTTCTTGTATTTTTTTAAAACACACCGGTACTGTATAAATACAGAACTAAATATACAATTGTGCAACATTAAATAATGATCCATCCATCCATCATCTTCCGCTTATCCGAGGTCGGGTCGCGGGGGCAGCAGCCTAAGCAGGGAAGCCCAGACTTCCCTATCTCCAGCCACTTCGTCTAGCTCTTCCCGGGGGATCCCGAGGCGTTCCCAGGCCAGCCGGGAGACATAGTCTTCTCAACGTGTCCTGGGTCTTCCCTGTGGCCTCCTACCAGCTGACGTGCCCTAAACACATCCCTATGGAGGTGTTCGGGTGGCATCCTGACCAGATGCCCGAACCACCTCATCTGGCTCCTCTCGATGTGGAGGAGCAGCGGCTTTACGTTGAGCTCCTCCCGGATGGCAGAGCTTCTCACCCTATCTCTAAGGGAGAGCCCCACCCTCCGGCGGAGGAAACTCATTTCGGCCGCTTGTACCCGTGATCTTATCCTTTCGGTCATGACCCAAAGCTCATGACCATAGGTGAGGATGGGAACGTAGATCGACCGGTAAATTGAGAGCTTTGCCTTCCGGCTCAGCTCCTTCTTCATCACAACGGATCGATACAACGTCCGCATTACTGAAGACGCCGCACCGATCCGCCTGTCGATCTCACGATCCACTCTTCCCCCACTCGTGAACAAGACTCCTAGGTACTTGAACTCCTCCACTTGGGGCAGGGTCTCCTCCCCAACCCGGAGATGGCACTCCACCCTTTTCCGGGCGAGAACCATGGACTCGGACTTGGAGGTGCTGATTCTCATTCCGGTCGCTTCACACTCGGCTGCGAACCGATCCAGTGAGAGCTGAAGATCCCGGCCAGATGAAGCCATCAGGACTATATCATCTGCAAAAAGCAGAGACCTAATCCCGTGGCCACCAAACCGGATCCCCTCAACGCCTTGGCTGCGCCTAGAAATTCTGTCCATAAAAGTTATGAACAGAATTAAATAATGATTTGGTCGAATAATATTTAAATTGTAATTACCGCATTACATACATTCATTTCCATACTTAAAAAACAATATTTAGAACAAATTAAATGTTACTTAGACCAGTGTTTTTCAACCTTTTTTGAGCCGAGGCACATTTTTTGTGTTGAAAGAATGCGGAGGCACACCACCAGCAGAAATTATTTAAAATTGAAACTCACTTAACAGTAAAATGTGGTTGTCGCAATTGTTGGATATGACCTTAAGGCAGGGGTGTCAAACATACGGCCCGCGAACTGGTTTCATCCGGACCGCGGAATGAGTTTGCTCGGTATAAAAATGAGTTGAGATTTTTGAATGAAAGAAACCTCTCTTCTAAATGTGTCCACTAGATGTCGGAATAGCAATTATTTGTATCTTTGCAGATGATGCTCCATATGTAAAAAAAAAATATACCACGTTAGAACATCAGTCGAGGAAAATGAGCAAACTACATAAATAACATCCTGTAATTTGATTTTGATATAATTTTTGAATCATGATGAGATTGAAAATTAACACAAATGTGTTGACTGATGAACATTACCACATAATTTATTCAGAAAGTATAAATAACAACAAATAAAAATAGACAACTATAAACCGCAACATGTAAATGAAAAAAACAAAACAACAACATTATGATTTGTACATTTTCAGAATTTTGCTTGTTTTATTTTTAAACCAAGAAAACAATCTGAAGTTGTCTTTATTTTTAAGTTATGGTGCCGTGATTTTACCAATCCGGCCCTCTTGGGAGGAGATTTTTCTCCGTGTGGCCCCCGATCTAAACTGAGTTTGACACTCCTGCCTTAAAGCATAAGCAAGCATGCATCACTATAGCTCTTGTCTCAAAGTAAATAAATAAATAAATAAATGGGTTGTACTTGTATAGCGCTTTTCTACCTTCAAGGTACTCAAAGCGCTTTGACACTACTTCCACATTTACCCATTCACACACACATTCACACACTGATGGAGGGAGCTGCCATGCAAGGCGCCAACCAGCACCCATCAGGAGCAAGGGTGAAGTGTCTTGCTCAGGACACAACGGACGTGACGAGGTTGGTTCTAGGTGGGATTTGAACCCGTGCCCCTCGGGTTGCGCACGGCCACTCTCCCCACTGCGCCACGCCGTGGTGACAGTAGGTGTACTGTCACCACCTGTCACATCACATCATGACTTATTTTTACTTTTTTGCTGTTTTCCTGTGTGTAGTGTTTTACTTCTTGTCTTGCACTCTTATTTTGGTGGCTTTTTCTCTTTTTTTGTTGGTATTTCACTGTAGCAGTTTCATGTCTTCCTTGCGATATTCCCCGCATGTACTTTGTTTTAGCAATCAAGAATATTTCAGTTGTTTTCATCCTTCTTTGTGGGGAGATTGTCGATTGTCATGTCATTTTCGGATGTACAGTGTGGACGCCGTCTTTGCTCCACAGTAAGTCTTTGCTGTCGTCCAGCATTCTGTATTTGTTTACTTTTGCAGCCCGTTCAGTTTTAGTTTGGTCCTGCATAGCCTTCCCTAAGCTTCAATGCCTTTTCTTAGGGGCACCCACCTTTTGTTTATTTTTGGTTTAAGCATTAGACACCTTTTTTACCTGCATGCACTCCCACAGTCTCCCACTGTTTCTGACATCTACAAAGCAACTGGCTACCGGCTGCCACCTACTGATATGGAAGAGCTCTAGACCGCACCGACACTCAACAACAACACATCATTTGCAGACTATAATTACTGGTTTGCAAAAAATATTTTTAACACTAATAGTTGAAACTAGACAATCTCCCACGGCACACCAGACTGTATCTCACTGCACACTAGTGTGTCGCGGCACAGTGGTTGAAAAACACTGACTTAGACCACATTACTTCCTGGCAGTAAACCTGCAAACAATTGTTCTTCTCAGGTTTTGCTATGTTCACACTTTGCACTATTTTGTTACACTTTATTGAGCATTTCTTACATGTTCCTTATTTTTGCACCTTAATTTGAATAGGTTGTCTGTTTCCTTTCTGCCATGATAGCTGAGGGGATTGAATTATCAGAAGAAGGTTGAATTTGAAATGAAAATGTTAACATTAAATATATTTTTCTTCTAATCAGACTTTGTATTTTCTATAGGTCATAAAAAATATCAATAACTATCAATATCGACCAATTTAAAAACAGTTTTTAGCCATATTGCCCAGCCCTAATCATAAAGTTAAAATAGTTTTTAAGGCCAAGCTCAACTCCCAAAGGTCAAATGCCATCTAGAGCAGTGGTTCTCTAATGGGGGTACGCGTAACCCTGGGTCGTACTTGAAAGTATGCCAAGGGGTATGTGAGATTTTAAAAAAATATTCTAAAAATAGCAACAATTCAAAAATGGTTTATGAATATATTTATTGAATAATACTTCAACAAAATATGAATGTAAGTTCATAAACTGTGAAAAAAAATGCAACAATGCAATATTCAGTGTTGACAGCTCGATTTTCTTTTTTATGGACATGTTCCATAAATATTGATGTTAAAGATTTATTTTTTTTTGTGAAGAAATGTTTAGAATTAAGTTCATGAATCCAGATGGATCTATATTACAATCCCCAAAGAGGGCACTTTAAGTTGATAATTACTTCTATGTGTAGAAATCTTTTTTTATAATTGAATCACTTGTTTATTTTTCAACAAGTTTTTAGTTATTTTTATATCTTTTTTTCCAAATAGTTAAAGACAGACCACTACAAATTAGCAATATTTTGCACTTTTATACAATTTAATAAATCAGAAACTGATGACATAGTGCTGTATTTTACTTCTTTATCTCTTTTTTTCAACCAAAAATGCTTTGCTCTGATTAGGGGGTACTTGAATCAAAAAAAAAATTCACATGGGGTACATCACTGAAAAAAGGTTGAGAACCACTGATCTGGAGGTTAGCTAAATGTAACAGGCCTATTTTATATCCGCACATCTGTTTTATTTATACTTTGTTGTTGTGGCTGCAAATCTCGGGTTACCTGGACTAAGCTCACCCGAAGTTTGTGCATTGCTCGAAGACACGAAGCCCATAAAACTCTGCTGATTGGGGTATGGGAATGGAATTAAAGACCACAAAAAGTACGGTATGTAAGGTCAGCTCTCTGTAGGCTTCCTTTGATCTCTTCCAGTTTGACTCACTGATGCATGAAGAGCGGTCTTAGGGAGCGGAGTTCATATAAGGAAGATGTAGTTTCCTGTTTTCATTTACAACTTGGTTAAGGCAAAACTCCCATAGTTAGGGTCTCCAACATAACATCGATTTTGAATGTAAACATTAGTGTCACAGGTAATATATTCTTATGGTATTTATGTACGTGTGCTAAAATATTGGTTCATCGGTGTGATATTACTACAGTATTTTGACACATTAGCAGTGGACATTTTTTTTACCCTCCAAACAATCGATGTTTTGATTGCAATTAATTGCATACACAGGGTTTTCCTTAGATGGCCAATAAAACTGTGGCATTGGGTGGGTTAGGGGCGTGGTCAATATGATATCCTCACATTATTTACTATGATGCATATGGTTTCTTCAAAAAGGCAAAAAATATACATACATTTAAAACAAATCGGTTAATATTAATTATATTATTAACATTTTATTGTACACAATACAGTCTATGTTTTAATTGTTGCTGCTTATCGTACAATATACTTTGTTGAACATTTATTTTATAGAGATTCCTCCAATCGTTTTAAACACTTATCATTTTTTGGTGTTCTTGTAGACCATATGCAGCAATTATTTTGACTTGGGGGCCACTAAAAAAAAAAAAAAAAAAAAAAAAAAAAATATATATATATATATATATATATATATATATATATATATATATATATATATATATATATATAAATATATATCTTATCTATATAATGTCATTTCATGTAACCCCTCATGAAACAGTTCTGTAGAGATGAAGTAGTCTTGTGATTTTTCCCACACATACATATCGCGCTCTACCACGGCATCGAGCACTATTCTCTGGAAAATCCAATCAAGACATATATGTATATATATCTCAGCTACAATCGGGCGGAAGGCGGTGTACACCCTGGACAAGTCGCCACCTCATCGCAGACTCTGCCACAGTCAAATACATTGAAGCCTGTTGATCCAATTATCCAATAATCACTGTTCATGTTTAGAAGCTTTTCCTGATTGATGTATTTCTATTTTCATTAGTCCACTGGTCTTGCCAAAGAAACCATTTGCAAAGGCGAAGAACCATCTAATAAAGACGGACTGGACCTGGCGAACAATGGAGCAACAGGTACCATTTGTGTGTATTTAAAGTTACATTTTCTAATTTTAGGCATGCAGCGGTTAACTGCCTCACAGTCAGAAGATCTGATCTATGTTGGAACATGTGTGCATGTTCTCTCCATGCTTGCTTGGCCTTCCTCCCACACACAAAATCATGCATGTTTGGCTAAGTGGAGACTCAAAATTCTCCACAGAGATGAATGTGTGCAGTATATATATTAACTAGTGAATACTATCTTGTCAATGCGGCATTGTTTTCCAAACTCATGGGCAACTAAAGTAAGCCTTTCATGTCAAGTGTGGAAAAAGACGAATACAAAAATAAATAAACTTCTGTTTTGCCTCTCCAGGGAAACAACGTAAACAACATAAATATAATAGATAAATATTTTTTAAAGTGTTATCCCCTCTTTTCAAATGTTGGTGAAATGGTAACTCCTAAGGCTGGAACGATACCCTCATCTCACGAAAAAGACAATACACAATATTAAGGGTCTCGAAGACGAGACAGTATTTTAAAATTAATTTGGAGCAGGGCCGCCGTGTTTGGTGGTAGAGTTGGGACAATTCCAAAGGCCCATGACTGGCAGAAATTTTAATTTCCAGGTGGCCCAGAATTCCTGACAGTGCTTATGTTTTTAGAAACACCACTGTGACAAAGTGTATATGACTATAAGACTTTGTGAGAGCCAACAAGCATTACTTTGTCCAGAAACTCATATTGTTGATCCTTGATATAAAGAGGATGATCTACAAGTTTTCAAAGCTTTGCTGAACAGATCTAGTATCTTGTGGCACTATTGCTAAGTGCTAAGCAAGAAATACAATCTACGAACAAAATAGAACGATAGTTTACTTACTTAACAATGTCTGCTCTTACTTTGATGACGACTGACAGAATGTCCATATCTTCCCGTTTAGATGAAGCATTAATCATGATGCACACAAAGTGTTAACAAGGAAAAGTCTTCCCACAGACATCACCTTAGGTTGTGTGTGTTTGTCTCCATCGCCGGTTATAAATTGAATGTCACAGATGAAGAACTTTTAGATTCATGGCTAAATCCTCCTAATATCCCGATGAGAGGCATGATTTATAATCTAGAATAACTTTGATGAGCCAAGACTAGATGATGCGGGAGCAGCAAGACTCACCATAAAGCACTGCAGGGGTACTTAACTGTGTGTTATCAATCCGCCGCTAAAAATAGTTTGTCTGTGTTAGCACTTATAATAACAACACCGCAAATATTTGGTTAATATTTAGGTCACAATATGTATAGAGAGTATTGTTGGCGGGTTTTAGATGGTTATTTAGAGGGTTTTGTGGTAGGAATAGATAGTCCCCATTGACGGACTATTTATGTATGTTTATTTACGACTTAGAGCGCATAAAAAAAGAAACATGTTCTTGTCTTATTTAGAGATTTTGATTAATAGACAGCACATCTCTCTCAAATTCTTGCATATTTCCAGTATGCAAGAAGTGTTTCTCCAGTGACGTCAATCTACGGAAATTACAGAAGACGTTCGGAGCGGAATATTCAAAATAGCAGTCTGAATTTTTGGCATTTTGTGATGCCTAGATGGCATTTTCACATACTTTTCAGATTATAAATACAGGCATCGTTTAATGGATACAATAAAGTACAATTAAAGGCCTACTGAAATTAGATTTTCTTCTTTAAACGGGGATAGCAGGTCCATTCTATGTGTCATTTTTGATCATTTCGGGATATTGCCATATTTTTGCTGAAAGGATTTAGTAGAGAACATCGATGATAAAGTTCGCAACTTTTGGTCGCTAATAAAAAAAGCCTTGTCTTTACCGGAAGTAGCAGACGATGTGCGCGTGACGTCACTTGTTGTAGGGCTCCTCACATCCTCACATTGTTTATAATCATAGCCTCCAGCAGCAAGAGTTATTCGGACCGAGAAAGTGACGATTTCCCCATTGATTTGAGCGAGGACGAAAGATTTGTGAATGAGGAAAGTTAGAGTGAAGCACTAAAAAAAAAAAAAAGGCAACGGCTGCAGGCGGCGGCAGTGGGAGCGTTTCAGATGTAATTAGACACATTTACTAGGATAATTCTGGAAAATCTCTTATTTGCTTATTGTGTTAATAGTATTTTAGTGAGATAATAAAGTCATACCTGAAAGTCGGATAGCTGCGGTGAACGCCAGTGTCTCTGAAAGAAGCCGAGGAGCCAAGATCACAGCTGCCTTTTTGAGCTGCAGGATGTGGTCGCATAATCCACTCAAGTCTCCGGTAAGAGCCGACTTAATATCGCAATTTTCCAATCCAAAAACTTGCTGGTTGACGTAGAGAAACATGTTCGCTTGACCGCTCTGTGTTAAAGCTTCACAACAAACAAAGAAACACCGGCTGTGTTCCGGTGCTAAAGGCAGCTGCAATCCACCGCTTTCCACCAACAGCATTCTTATTTGACGTCTCCAGTATTAATTGAACAAATTGCAAAAGATTCAGCAACACAGACGTCCAAAATACTGTGTAATTATGCGATGAAAAGAGACGACTTGTAGCCGTGTGTGGTGCTGGGAGAACATGTCCGCTCCAACCAATAACGTCACAACTACGCGTCAACACAAGCGTAATCATTCCGCAACGTTTTCAACGGGATACTCTGCGGGAAATTTAAAATTGCAATTTAGTAAACTAAACCGGCCATATTGGCATGTGTTGCAATGTTAATATTTCATCATTGATATATAAACTATCAGACTGTGTGGTCGGTAGTAGTGGGTTTCAGTAGGCCTTTAAGCATATAAAGTCAACTTGTTTTTCCCACTCTACTGGTACTTTAATCCGTAGTTGAGCAAAGTTGGATTTATGCCGTGTAATAACAGTCAGTATGTGTCTATGCACTGAATTTGTCAGATTTTTCAAATGGTTCCGCTCTAAATACGCATCTTACAACCCATGGAAACACCTTAGTCCGATCGGAAAAACTATTGAGCATCCTGGATAATGCCAGTCACCCTCTGCATACTGTTATCGGTAGCCAGAGGAGCCTGTTCAGTGCTAGACTGCTTCATCCCAAGTGCAGGACGATTAGACTAAAAAACTCCTTTGTCCCACACGCCATTACACTGTACAACTCTTCTCTTAGGGTGGGGGGTACTAGGATGACAGGTGATACAAAACAATAACAGTGAACCGCTTTTTCATAACATGGTCACTACTGCCTAGTTTCTCTTATAATAATTAACTTAGAATTTCTTGGCTGCAACATGTGCCAAAGTAGTTGGGAAAGGGCATGTTCACCACTGTGTTACATCACCTATTATTTTAACAACACTCAATAAACGTTTGGGAACTGAGCAAACTAATCGTAGAAGCTTTGAAAGTGGAATTCTTTCCCATTCTTGTGTTATGTAGAGCTTCAGTCGTTCAACAGTCCGGAGTCTCGGCTGTCGTATTTTACGATTCATAATGCGCCACACATTTTTGATGGCAGACAGGTCTGGACTGAGGCGGGCCAGGAAAGTACCCGCACTTTTTTACTACGAAACCACGCTGTTGTTACACGTGGCTTGGCATTGTCTTGCTGAAATAAGCAGGGGTGTCCATGATAACGTTGCTTGGATGACAACATATGTTGCTCCAAAACCTGTGTGGACCATTCAGCATTAATGGTGCCTTCACAGATGTGTAAGTTACCCATGCCTTGGGCACTAATACACCCCCATACCATCACAGATGCTGGCTTTTGAACTTTGCGCCTATAACAATCTTTGTTCCGGAGGACACAACGTCCACAGTTTCCAAGTATAATTTGAAATGTGGACTCGTCAAAACACTTTTCCACTTTGCATCAGTCCATCTTAGATGAGCTCGGGCCCAGAGAAGCCGGCGGCGTTCCTGTGTTTTGTTGATAAATGGCTTTCGCTTTGCATAGTAGAGTTTTAACTTGCAGTAACAGATGTAGCGACCAACTGTAGTTACTGACAGTGGTTTTATGAAGGGTTCCTGAGCCCATGTGGTGATATCCTTTACACACTGATTTTGGTTTTTGATGCAATACCGCCTGAGGGATCAAAGGTCTGTAATATCATCGCTTACTTGCAGTGATTTCTCCAGATTCTCTGAACCTTTTGATGATTTTACGGACCGTAGATGGTAAAATCCCTAAATTCCTTTCAATAGCTCGTTGAGAAATGTTGTTCTAAAACTGTTCGACAATTTGCTTACAAATTGGTGAGCCTCCCCCCATCCTTGTTTGTGAATTACTTAGCATTTCATGGAAGCTGCTTTTATACCCAATCATGGCACCCAACTGTTCCCAATTAGCCTGCACCCTGTGGGATGTTCCAAATAAGTGTTTGATGAGTATTTCTCAACTTTTTCAGTATTTATTGCCACCTTTCCCAATTTCTTTGTCACGTGTTGCTGGCATCAAATTGTAAAGTTAATGATTATTTGCAAAAAAAAAAAAAAAAAATGTTTATCAGTTTGAACATCAAATATGTTGTCTTTGTAGCATATTCAACTGAATATGGGTTAAAAATGATTTGCAAATCATAGTATTCCATTTATATTTACATCTAACACAATTTCTCAACTCATATGGAAACGTACTTGAAAATATATACACCCCCGCTATCCCCATCTCCCGAATTCGGAGGTCTCAAGGTTGGCAAGTATGGTACACTGGGTCTTCGCATGAAGGTGTGACAATACAAAAAAATAAAATATTTGAGAAATCAGACTAATTTAGTGCATGGAAACATAGTGACTGGGTTTCTTTGACCATGTATCATTCAGCAGAATCGAGTGTTCAAACGGACTAGTCTTAGAGACTCTTTCATAGACCCCTATTTTATTTAGGGCAGCGAGACCGGAAATATGTTATGTCTTTGAACTCTTGACGGCTGTGATGTTTGACGGTGAGTCAAAGCGGAACGTTAAATCCCCTCCACTTCAAGGCTGGCATTCTTTTACCATGTGAAGCTTCCAATAGGGAGATTTGTCAACACATTTTGACAACAAAGGCGTACAGAAATCGAGATGCATACTAAAAGATGGTCAAATCAGACCCACTTGTAAGAAGTATTTGAGTGTATCGACAAAAATGTGCTGTTTATAATGGAATCTACACCTTTGGTTGTGATCCTCAGACGGAGACAGAAAGGCGATGGACAGATTGACTCCTTCCCCCGTCGCAGAAATTATTGTAAATGGCGGTGAAAGCATAAGCCCGACAACAAGCCACAACAAGACATTATCGCTGGTAAATGAGAATGGTATGTCAGACACCGAGGTGCCACATGGTTCTGTCACTGGAAGCAATGGATTCATTCTCACTAAGCCGCAGCAGGAGGACGGATCTGAAACCACGGCGTTGTCCCCCCATAGGACAAACAGATCACCTTCAAGTTCCAGCACAGGTGAAAACATGACCAAAGCCCCCTCTCCCTCAGACTCTGGGTCTGCACAGACTATAGTCACACTAAGAACTGACCCCGTGATGGGGACTATGTTGGACAAGGAGACAATAGACTCTAAAAATGGTGCAGCTCCAACGAACACATCATCAGCACCCATCACCATACACAGAGCCCGAAAAACCATGTCCAGACCGGCTGTGACTCTCGAACAAAAGGTAAATGATACAGAGAAAGAGATTCAACTTTTCAGTCATTCTGCACTTGGATATCAGCATAATGAATGGTAAAGAAATACAGCAGTTGTGCACATGTTACATGTTATATTTACAGGCTGAACACTACGCCATCCCTACAATTCGCGTACATTGGTATGAAGTTTATGGTTCTGTTCATTTTCATTATATTAAGGGTACAAAATACGAACCATAAAACAACTTAAGTGACAAAGTAAAACATTTTTAACCCAAAAATGCAACAAGAAAACCACCAGCCAGATTGTTACTAATAGTGGTTTTTACATAACACATAATTACCAACTGTCAATAAATTTCACAGTTATCACTACCATATTTTCCGGACCAGAGGGTACACCGGATTATAAGGCCCACTGCCGTTGAAAGGTCTATTTATGATCTTATTTCATATATTATGCACACCCGATTATAGGGCGCAATAAAGGAGTCATATTATTATTATTTGTGTAAATGTAAAACACTTCCTTGTAGTCTACATAATATGTAATGGTGGTACTCTGGTCAAAATGTTGCATAGATTATGTTTTACAGATCCTCTTCATGCCGCTTTCTTACAGTCGCTTCCGGATGCGCCGTTTTGTGGGCGGTCTTATTTACGTGGCTCACTTTCGGCAGCGTGTTCTCCCTGTCATCTTTGTTTTAGCGGTGTAGCGTGCAAGGACGGGAGTGGAAGAAGTGTCAAAAGATGGAAGTGACTGTTTTAATGACATTCAGATTTTACTAAAATCAATAACGGAGCAACATCTCCTCATCCGTAAACAACCACATCGGAAATGTGTCCCGTGAAAAAACGTCCGACCGGAAGTCTAATAACTAAAGTTCCTTGGGTGAATAATGTAAACTCACTACACCAGTATGTTTTAGCGCATTCATGGAAAGTTTACTGACAGTTGTAAGTAAGAACTTGACACTACTTTATATTAGAAATGGCAACAGCGGAGGATGAATGTGCCATAATAAGAAGATAAACAAAAAGAAGACACTTATCAACTACGGCGTTGGCGCGGACGGACGCAATTTCTTAGGATTTATGCAGATCCCAAATACAGATCAGCAGGTACCAGAATGTAAGACAAGTTGCTTTTACATAATATTGCGAAACAAAACTGCAGATAATATGTCTTACCTTATACGCACACCATAATAATACTCGTATGTTTAATGCGCCGACAATCCTTTAAGCGGTGCAGTTTAATTACTTACCAAAGTCGTACTAAAACATTTTTTTCAATGGAACATTTAGAATGTTGGTGTTGTTTATTTGAGACCCATCATAGTGCAGGCGACACTTCTCTCTTATGTTTGACTGCTATCTACTGGTCTCACTTATCATTACACCATGTACCAAATAAAATAGCTTCGAGGTGGGTGAGCTCAACCAAACATATTCCTTACATTAGGCGCACCGGGTTATTGGGCGTACAGTCGCGTTTTGAAAAAAAAAAAAGGATTTTAAGTGCGCCTTATAGTACGGAAAATACGGAATATTGAAAAAAATTATCGTCAGCCTGAGGAAATATTCTGGCGTTCAGGCTTGTCCCTGACTGCTGTCGTACGCACATACACACAGGTAGAGCGTGCACTTAAGACAATAAACGTTCAAGAAAAGCAACTTAACAATTTGCTATGATGATGTTGTTATGATAGAATATACAGTGGGGCAAAAAAGTATTTAGTCAGCCACCGATTGTGCAAGTTCTCCCACTTAAAATGATGACAGAGGTCTGTAATTTTCATCATAGATATTTGGTCAACCATTTAAAGCTCTCACGGATGGAAGGAGGTTTTGACTCCAAACTTCACGATACATGGCCTCGTTCATTCTTTCCTTAACACGGATCAATCGTCCTGTCCCCTTACCAGAAAAACAGCCCCAAAGCATGATGTTTCCACCCCCATGCTTCACAGTAGGTATGGTGTTCTTGGGATGCAACTCAGTATTCTTCTTCCTCCTAACACGACAAGTTGAGTTTATACCAAAATGGATACATGGATGATACAGCAGAGGATTGGGAGAATGTCATGTGGTCAGATGAAACTAAAATAGAACTTTTTGGTATAAACTCAACTCGTCGTGTTTGGAGAAAGAAAAATACTGAGTTGCATCCCAAGAACACCAAACCTACTGTGAAGCATGGTGGTGGAAACATCATGGTTTGGGGCTGTTTTTCTGGTAAGGGGACAGGACGATTGATCCGTGTTAAGGAAAGAATGAATGGGGCCATGTATCGTGAGATTTTGAGTCAAAACCTCCTTCCATCAGTGAAAGCTTTGAATGGTTGACCAAATACTTATTTTCCACCATAATTTACAAATAAATTCTTTAAAATTCCTACAATGTGAATTCCTGGATTTTTTTTTTCACATTCTGTCTCTCACAGTTGAAGTGTACCTATGATGAAAATTACAGACCTCTGTCATTATTTTAAGTGGGAGAACTTGCACAATCGGTGGCTGACTAAATACCTTTTTGCCGCACTGTACATTTAATGCTAGCTAACTTTAGTAGCTAAACTTTGCTAAGTCGCCATCAGTGGCTGACCACACACAAAGCTAATGCGCTTGCGTGTGTTACATACGGGCATAGTTTACTTCATTACGTGAGAAAAACCGGAAGAGGGTGGGGTATTATGCGTACAACACTTTAGAAAGTTACTTTAAATAATTATTGTAAAGACATTTCATCTATATTTTCTATCGCTTGGCTTTAGGTTTGAGCATTTTATAATGTATTTCCTCATATGTGGATCTAGAATCGTTGGTACTATTGGTAATAGGTCTGCCACTAACGATTATTTATAGACCATTTTATCGATCAGTCGACTAATCGGATTATGAAGTGTACACATTTTCAATCCGTGGCTCTACTTTAGCCATCAGCTTTTCACCGTCATGGTTTAGCTTGTGAAATTAGGCCAAAATAATAGTATGTTTTTTTTTTTACACAACTTTGTCTCTTTGTTGTTAGCTAGCTAACAAGCACGCTGTCATAACAAAGAGATGTTTGACATACAGTTGTGATCAAAATTATTCAACCCCCACACAATTTTGGTGTTTTAGCAAGTTGGACATTTATTCCGTATTTTGTTTATAGTCATATCAATTTAAGCTGCATTAAATAGACAATTGCAACTTGAATTACAACATTATATTTTGTAACATACCAAACAGTGTCATTTCTCTTAATATCTCATTGACAAAATTATTAAACCCCTTGAAGATCATAACTTTTAAGAACAGAATTTGAATAAGGTCTTTTCAATCAGGTGTTGAAAACACCTGAAGATGTGATTAGAACCATAACGAGCAACAATTAAACTGATTGAAAAAGACTGTGACGCTCAGCTTCTTGTAGATGGTCAATGGTGTATTTGCAACATGGTGAAGTCCAGGGAGTGGTCAAAGAGGTCAAGAGAGGAGGTAATTTCTCTTCATAAGAAAGGATATGGATATGAAAAAATAGCAAAGACATTACACATTCCAAGAGACACAGTTGGGAGCATAATTCGCAAGTTTAAAGCTAAAGGCACAGTGGAAACACTACCTGGGCGTGGTAGAAAGAGGATGCTGTGTACAACTGCTGTCCGGTATTTGAAGCGTACAGTGGTGAAAAACCCCCGGGTAACAGCTGAGAAACTACAACAGGACATTGCAGAGGGGGGAACGCAGGTTTCGTCCCAGACAATAAGGCGCGCACTACGAGCTGAAGGCCTCCATGCCAAAACTCCCAGGCGCACCCCACTTCTGACTACCAGGCACAAGGAAAATAGACTCCAGTATGCCAAAAATCATCTGGACAAACCCCAAAGGTTTTGGGAAACTGTTCTATGGAGTGATGAGACAAAAGTGGAACTCTTTGGGCCTATGAATCAACGTTATGTCTGGAGAAGAAAAAATGAAGCTTACAAAGAGAAGAACACCGTGCCTACTGTAAAGCATGGTGGGGGGTCAATCATGCTCTGGGGCTGTTTCTCTGCCTCCGGTACCGGGAATCTCCAGCGCGTTCAAGGCTTTATGAATTCTAGTTCCTACCAGGATATATTAGCTGCAAATGTCATGAAGTCAGTGACGAAGCTGAGGCTTGGGAGACGTTGGACCTTCCAACAGGACAACGATCCCAAGCATACCTCCAAATCAACATCAGAGTGGTTGCAGAAGAAGGGCTGGAAGACTCTGGAGCGGCCTTCACAGTCGCCAGACCTAAAACCTATAGAAAACCTGTGGTGGGACTTGAAGAAGGCAGTTGCAGCAGGCAAGCCCAAGAATATGAATGAACTGGAGGCCTTTGCCCAAGAGGAATGGGCTGAAATACCTGTAGATGGTTGCAAGAAGCTTGTGTCCGGTTATGTATCACGTTTGAAGGATGTCATTACTGCCAAAGGGTGTTCTACTAAGTACTAAATATGCATGTAACTAGGGGGTTGAATCATTTTGTCAATGAGATATTAAGAAAAATTTCCTTTTTTGGTATTTTGTAAAATACAGTGTTACAATTTAAGTTGCATTTGTCTATTTGACACATCTTTATTTGATATGACTATAAACAAAATACGGAATAAATGTCCAACTTGCTAAAACACCAAAATTGTGTGGGGGTTGAATAATTTCGATCACAACTGTACCTCTACTTTGAAATGCTCCCGCGTCTCAGGCGTACTGCTTTGCAAATTGAATAAGTTATTTGTGTCTTTGATGTGTTTAAAGTTAAATACTTACATCCTTTCCATGTTCCGCTTGCTGTGTTGTTGCCAGTGGTCACAGCCATTTTTGTTTGTTTGTGTTGCTTGTCTGGTCGTACCGTAAACGCAATAGTGATATAAAAAAAATTAAGTTGTCAGGGACACCATTTTATTTTTGATTTTTGTTGGCAATGACTAATCTTTGCACATCTAGTTGGTTAATGCAATGTTGGTCACAATAATGTATGTTTCAAACACTGGCTGCACAGTTTCTGTTTTTGTCACTTACAGCTTCTTAAAAGAGAACTAAGAGAAGCACAGAACGCCAAAACGGAGACTTTGGTAGCGTCTGACACACCAAAAACCTCAGAGCAGGTTTCAGCGGAGAACCATCTACCTCAAAATCCTTTTTCAACTTCAGCACAAGCTTCTTCAACAACGTCCCCAGCAACTCCTCCAGTATCTCCGGCTTTACTTATTTCAACGCCAGCCAAGCTCCAACTTGGTCCAATAGGTTAGTGACAAAAATATCACCCATTGACAAAAACGCCAAGAAAACTGCTCTACTTTGGTCTGTACACATCATGTCTCTTTGTCCAGCCCACTTTACAGCAGGGTTGTCATCCCGTAAGAAGAAGCGAAGAATGGGAATTTACAGCCTGGTTCCCAAGAAGAAACAGAAAATTCTTCGGCAGACGACAATGCTGGAAATGTTCAAGGATGCCAAGGGACCAGAGGTCTGTAGTCATCACATCGTAAAAAGTAAATGTAATTCATAAATGTGAATGAATTAGAGATGTTCCAATCAGGGTTTTATTTATGCTGCCCATGCAGATACAATCATCCATGAGTTAGATTGACTGTAAATTCTTTAAATTGTTGTTCCATTGATTTGGATGGACAATGTGTTCATTAAGTCAAAGCATTAAAGGCCTACTGAAATTAGATTTTCTTATTTAAACGGGGATAGCAGGTCCATTCTATGTGTCATACTTGTTCATTTCGCGATATTGCCATATTTTTGCTGAAAGGATTTAGTAGAGAACATCGACAATAAAGTTCGCAACTTTAGGTCGCTAATAAAAAAGCCTTGCCTTTACCGGAAGTAGCAGACGATGGGCGCGTGACGTCACTGGTTGTAGGGCTCCTCACATCCTCACATTGTTTACAATCATAGCCAGCACCAGCTAGAGCTATTCGGACCGAGAAAGCGACAATTTCCCCATTGATTTGAGCCAGGATGAAAGATTTGTGGATGAGGAAATGTAGAGTGAAGGCCTAGAAAAAAAAAAAGGCGAGGGCTGTGAGAGCGATTCAGATGTTTTTAGACACATTTACTAGGATAATTCTGGGAAATCCCTTATCTGCTTATTGTGTTGCTAGTGTTTTAGTGAGTTAAATAGTACCTTAAAGTCGGAGGGGTGTGGCCACGGGTGTTTTAACGCCAGAGTCTCTGAGAGAAGTCACGAAGCTGCAGGAGGACACTGGCTCCGCTGATCTCCGATAAGAGGCGACTTATTTCCACAATTTTCTCTCCGAAAACTGCCGGTTGACATGTAGTCAGGATCCATGTTCGCTTGACCGCTCTGATCCATAGTAAAGCTTCACCTCCGGGAATTTTAAACAAGGAAACACCGTGTGTTTGTGTGGCTAAAGGCTAAAAGCTTCCCACCTCTATCTTTCTACTTTGACTTCTCTATTTTTAATTTAACAAATTGCAAAAGATTTAGCAACACAGATGTCCAAAATACTGTGTAATTGCGCGGTGAAAGGAGACGACTTTTAGCCGTAAGTGGTGCTGGGCTAATATGTCCCCACCAACCAATAACGTCACAAACACGCGTCATCATTCCGCGACGTTTTATACAGGAAACTCCGCGGGAAATTTAAAATTTTAATTTAGTAAACTAAACCGGCCGTATTGGCATGTGTTGCACTGTTAATATTTCATCATTGATATATAAACAATCAGACTGCCTGGTCAGTAGTAGTGGGTTTCAGTAGGCCTTTAATATGATTTTTTTTTTTTTTAAAGTTATATATTTTTGGGGATCATAACCCCCAACAAATAGCAAGAAACAACTGTACAGTATGGATGTTTGTTAGCTTTTTGTTGTTATTATCCAGTCCTCTATAACTGTAATGCTATAATCACAAATTTTGTCAGGATATAGTCTCATCATTGTTGTGGTACCTCTCAGACAAACATCAATGGTGACCAGGTTGATTGTGCAACTGAGGAGGGGCAGGAGGAGGAAGAGTCAGATGAGGTGGACTCTGATGAGGAAGAACAGCAGCAAGGAGAGGACGTTATCCCTGCTGTTCAGGAAGAGAGTCCAACATCTGAATCCATCTCTCAGGTTTGAACATTAACGTTGATTCCAGTAGTAATGGCCTGGAAAAAAAATGTAAATGCAATTGATGTGTCTGTACTAAATATTGGAACTCCAACTTGTCATTAGGCAGAGAATGAACCAGATTCTGACGAGTCCGGAGTAGAGGCTGAGGAGGAGGGCACCGAGTCGGACTTGGTAAGCTCTAATTTAAAGCAATCTAATACTTTTCATCCTCTTGCTTCAGACAATTCTCTCTTTATTTTTCATGCATCGTCCCATGAATGAACTTGTATCTGTTTGCCTCAGAGCACGGAGTCTAGTCTCAAGAACAAGCTGAAAAAGAAAACAAAAGCAGACAGTGCTTGGCTCCGGCCGTCCAGGAAGCGCAAGAGGACGGTAATGGTCAAAGGTAAGAACTACTGACACCGCGTACACCTCTCACCTAGCTCATTCTCTGTTGTACGTTGGCTGCCGTTTGTAACTGAAATTGCTAGGGATGTTCGGATTTAGTTTTTTTTGTTGCCGATTCCAATACCAATCAACCTTGAGTAAGATCGGATACGACTACTGATCACATCTATTAACTGTAAACAGTGTTGTTTTCGTCAACGACGACGATGACGAAATCATTTCGTTGACGCCACTTTTTTTCATGACGATAACGAGACGGTGACGAGATAAACATGTCTCTCTGATGACGAAAACATGACGAGACGTGTGTGAGTTTTCGTTGACGAGACGAGAACGGACGAAAATGTTAGTGGGTAATCTGTCAGACGTTTAAAATGCATGACATTTCTGTTTATTGTGTGTGTCAATTAAAACCTAAAAAGTATCTGCCGCTGCCTACAGCAGGCTGCTGCATTCTGTCCTTGTTTGGTCACGCCCACCAACTGGCGTGCAGCGCACAACGTGCTCAACACGTCACACTGTTGTTACTCATCAGGCAATGGACCGTGATGGTGGCGGCAGTTTCAACACAGGGGCTCGGTGGTTGCAGACGTAGAGACGACATATGGGTGTATTTTAAAGGGGAACATTATCACAATTCCAAAAGGGTTAAAAACAATAAAAATCAGTTCCCAGTGGCTTTTTGTATTTTTTGAAGTTTTTTTCAAAATTTTACCGGTCTCGGAATATCCCTAAATAAAGCTTTAAAGTGCCTTATTTTCGTCTCTCTGCGAAGACACTGGCCATTTCCCTGTGACGTCATACAGTGCTGCCAATGTAAACAAACAATGGGAATACCACAGCAAGATATAGTGACATTAGCTCGGATTCAAACTCGGATTTCAGCGACTTAAGCGATTCAACAGATTACGCATGTATTGAAACAGATGGTTGGAGTATGAAAATATTGAAGAAGAAACTGAAGCTATTGAGCGAATAGCTATTGACGCTATTCATAGCCATAGCATGGCCGAATAGCTGCGTTAGCATCGCTGGTAAAATGTGCGGACCAAACGATCAGGACTTTCGCATCTTGTGACACGGAGCAACTTAAATCCGTTGATTGGTAAGTGTTTTTTTCTCATTAAATGTAGGTGGAAGGAAACGTAACATAGTTGCAAATGCATCTACAGGTTATCTATACATCTCTGTACCATGTCTGCTTTAGCACCGCCGGTAAATAGCATGTTAGCATCAATTAGCTGGCAGTCAACATCAACAAAACTCACCTTTGTGATTTCGTTGACTATCATTGCAAATGCATTTGCAGGTTATCCATACATCTCTGTGCCATGTCTGCCTTAGCATCGCCGGTCAAATGTGGAGACACTCTGGCACATTGAATGGGGGTCTGGCGGCAGACACTTTCGCATCTTCGGGCCAGTGGTGCAACTTGAATCCCTCCCTGTTAGTGTTGTTACACCCTCCGACAACACACCGTCGAGGCATGATGTCTCCAAGGTTCCAAAAAATTGTCAAAAAAACGGAAAATAACAGAGCTGAGACCCGGTGTTTGTAATGTGTTGAAAATGAAAATGGTGGGTGTGTACCTCCGCGACGTCACATTCTGACGTCATCGCCTCCAGCGCGATAAACAGAAAGGCGTTTAATTCACCAAAATTCACCCATTTAGAGTTCGGAAATCGGTTAAAAAAATAGATGGTCTTTTTTCTGCACCATCAAGGTATATATTGACGCTTACATAGGTCTGGTGATAATGTTCCCCTTTAAATATAACCCAGCAGATAATAAAACTGAGTTTATTGTGAAGGAAGACGGTGACAAATGTGGCCACAAAATATGCGGAAAAAATACGACCAACCTTAAGCGGCACCTTAAGGCTCGCCACAAGGATATTTTTTCGAAGATGAGTTACAAATGCTGTTAAAATAATCGATAAATGTCATAGTAAGCTAATACATTAGTACGTTTTCCACATACTCCTGGCGCAAATGGGCTGCTAACTTCAGGCTAATGTTAGCTTTTGTTACGCTAACGTCAATTCATTATGTGTGTGTTACTTTAGCAGCATGTTTACATTCAGTGACGGTGTGGTTATCTCTTTGTGAGTACTTCTGTCAGCACCTAACTTGATATGTTAAACAGGTCGAGTTACTGTTATACGTAAAGTCTGCTA
Source organism: Nerophis ophidion (assembly GCF_033978795.1). NCBI lineage: Eukaryota > Metazoa > Chordata > Actinopteri > Syngnathiformes > Syngnathidae > Nerophis > Nerophis ophidion. Next base: position 39,326,457 of record NC_084627.1, on the reverse strand, counting down.
GCTTTATTAGTACAGATATGTGATTGTGATATTAAATTTGTTCTTCCTATGAGACAAGCCCTCCTCTAATTCATATTAAACACTGTTGTTGTTTTTATTTATTGAATTTACTAGTGTTTACAGTATTTACAGGGTGGTCTATTTTGTTCCAAAAACTTAAGAACATGTTTGTTTCATACTTTCAAGTATGTACAGTATAACTCTCTGGTATAACTTACAACCTACCTCACTGTACCTCAGGAATTAATTGATTATTTTATTACATGGTTTGCACAACTTAAAGCTAGAGTGGGGTTGTATGATATCTGTTGTAATTGCACTGGCAGACAGGGCCAAGTTGAGCATGTGTTCCTCATCCATCACTCATATTTTGGGCATGTTTATGTTTATTGTACTTTAACAAATTCTGAGAAATAAAGCCACAATTGCTGAAGTAGAATGTTTTTGTTTTTTGGCTTTTTTGGAGTAATGAACTTTGATTCCCCTGTTACCACTTTATCTGTGTGTAATTCATAATCCTTGGATCAGAAATTTGTTGTTGGGTGGAATCCTTATACGTCTAAAACCATTCCTTCATTGTTATTATTTGTGAAAATAGCAGATCTGCAGGCTTATAATGGGTTGAACTTATAGATCTGCTGCTATTCTCACAACTTATGTGTGACATTGCCCAACAGCAATCTCCAATACTTACTGACCTAAATTAATTTGTTAAAATACTATACTTATATACTTATATTATACTTTTTATTCTTTTTTTGGACTAAAACTAGACTAAAACCTTTTTGACTTTTCATCGACTAAAACCCTTTTGAGTTTTCGTCGACTAAAACTGGACTAAAACTATCACATATAGAAGTGACTAAAATGTGACTAAAACTAATAAGCATTTTAGTCCAAAAGACTAAAACTAAGACTAAATGTAAGATGGTTGTCAAAAACAAAATTGACTGTAAATGGTTTTATGTATTTATGGTGAGTGCCATTGACAGTTTAACAAAATCAACACAATATTTCAACTAGTTCCTTTTTTTATTTTGTTAAAAAGAAAAATCAATAGGAACCAATAACCATCGTATTTTTCGGATTATAAATCGCACCGGTCGAAAATGCATAATAAAGAAGGAAAAAAACATATGTACGTCGCACTGGAGTATGAGTCGCATTTTTGGGGGAAATTTATTTGATAAAATCCAACACCAAAAATAGACATTTGAAAGGCAATTTAAAATAAATAAAGAATAGTGAACAACAGGCTGAATAAGTGTACGTTATATGACGCATAAATAACCAATTTAGAACGTGCCTGGTATGTTAACGTAACATATTATGGTAAGAGTCATTCAAATAACTATAACATATAGAACATGTTATACGTTTACCAAACAATCTGTCACTTTTTAATCGCTAAATCCTATGAAATCTTCTTCCTCTATGACGCCTGTAAACAACTCTGCCAACTCCAAAGGTATGCGCCGCTTCGTCTTGTCGTTTTCTGCCGCATATTTCACTACGTCCAGCTTATAATCTGCAGTACATGATTTCCTTTTCGGTGCCATTTTTGTTCAGCCCTTCTCAGTTTTTATAAGTTACCGCCAACGATTAAAAAGGTCCATTTTAATAGCTACGGCAGTAGCATATAGCATATTGCAGTTCGGATTCCATGACCCACAATGCACTTCTGCCATGACCCTCGCCCGCCGAATTCTTATTGGCTGACGTGTGTATTTGACGATTGCTGACATTTTCTTCGTCTCTTCCGCGAATGAGATAAATAATAATATTTGATATTGTGTAATCTGCAGTACATGATTTCCTTTTCGGTGCCATTTTTGTTCAGCCCTTCTCAGTTTGTCTAAGTTACCGCCAACGATGAAATGATCCATTTTAATAGCTATGGCAGAAGTGCATTCCATGACCCACAATGCACTTCTGTCATGACCCTCCCCCGCCGAATTCTTATTGGTTGACGTGTGTGACGATTGCTGACATTTTCTTCGTCTCTTCCGCGAATGAGATAAAAAATATTATTTGATATTTTACGGTAATGTGTTAATAATTTTACACATAAGTCACTCCGGATATATAGGTATATGTCGCACCCCTCGCCGAACTATGACTTATAGTCCGAAAAATACGGTATATAAAAACTAAACCAGGGGTCGGGAACCTTTTTGGGTGAGAGAGCCATACAAGCCGAATATTTTAAAAAGTATTTCAGTGAGAGCCATATAATATATGTTTTTAATACTGAACACAACTAAATGCGTGCATTTTTAAGTAAGACCAACATTTTTGGTGATGTCGTGGTGGTTTGTGCAGCCCTTTGAGACACTAGTGATTTAGGGCTATATAAGTAAACATTGATTGATTGATTGATTGATTTTTAGAGTATAATAAGTCTCTTATTATTTTTAACAACATTGTTATTCTGAAGCTAACCATCAACAAATAAAATACTTCTTACCCTTATTGCGACTTCTTGAACAGGTGCAGTAGAAACCGGATGGATTTATTAAAATGCATGAGAATGTTTTATATTTTGAATGTTATTTTTGACACTGTGATTACCAGCGGAATTATTCATTACTTACCGTGTTGAGCAATGTCAGCTAAGATTTATCTGAGAGCCAGGTGCAGTCATCAAAATAGCCACATCTGGCTCTAGAGCCATAGGTTCCCTACCCCTGAACTAAACTAACAAAAACAAATACAGCAAAAACATATTTTTTTTTTAGAAAATACACATATTGATCCAATCAAAAGGATCAGTCATACAGATACGAGCCTTGGTATTGACACTGCCAATATATGGGGGATCCGCCCTCCCCTTATGTGTATGTCTGATCGCTACACACCAACAGTCATTGTTATATTATCTTCTCTTTAACTCTTATTAATCTACTTTTTACTGTAACTTGCTTCCATCTGCACTTCTTAGTCTTTTCTCAGCACTTATTTCTTATGTTATAACCGGCTAGTTTAGCAATTGGCAAGCATTCTTGTCTTCTCCTCCTTGTTCTTACTCTTTGTGTAACATGTTTAGCCTCTCGTGATAATACATGCACGAGATAAAGTTTATTTGACGCAATGGAGGTGATTATGATTTACTTAGGGGAGCAACTCCACACTGTGGATTGACATACACAGTTAGTTGCCATCTGCCTCTGTCAGCAGGGTGACCAAAAATAAATGAAATGTCAGGCAGAGAGAATCAGCTTTTGTGATTGGCATTTATAGCCGTTAATTGGCATTAATTTGTAACGAGAATTTACTGAAACTGATGGGTGGCTGATTCATCGGTGCATCCCTAGAAATGACAATGAGGGTATCTATGTACTATATATATATATATATATATATATATATATATATATATATAGATGTATATATATAGATATATATATGTATATACATATATATATATATATATGTATATATATATATATATATGTATAGAGTACAGGCCAGAAGTTTGGACACACCTTCTCATTCAATGGCTTGTCTTTATTTTCATGACTATTTACTAGGGGTGTAACGGTACACAAAATTTTCGGTTCGGTACGTACCTCGGTTTAGAGGTCACGGTTCGGTTCATTTTCAGTACAGTAAGAAAACAAGAAAATATAAATTTTTGGGTTATTTATTTACCAAATTTGTAAACAATGGCTTTATCCTTTTAACATTGGGAACACTAGAATAATTCTGCCCCCGTTAATCCACATTAAACTGCCTCAAGTTGTTGCTTAGATTAAATAAAATGACAAAACCTTTCTTCTACATATAAAAAGTGCAACATTTACTAGTTTCAAGTCAACTCATCATGCTTAATTTATTACAGCATTTGGGAAGCCTGTAGTTGACTTTTATTATACACACACACACGCACACACAAACGCACGCACGCAGCACAATGAGCTAACGTAACGCTAAAAGCTAATTAGCCTTCACCTCAACCCAGAACTATAAGCGAGCTGAGCTGCAGTTTAAGTTTCTAGAAGGTCAACGGGCTCATAGTGATGTTGGTAGTAGTTGTGACTGGGAAGTGTTTTTTATAATTTGGGGAGTGTACGATGTCCTGCTAAACACATGTCTGCTCATCTCGATGCCGGAGCACTGACTGCATGCGCTCTGAATACGCACTGCTGATTGGCTGTTACATCGCTCTGAATACGCACTGCTTATTGGCTTTGTATGTAACCAATCAGATGGTTGTGTGGGCGGGACAATGCTGGGTGCTCACTGCTCAGACAGACAGAGGCAGAAAGCAGAACAGCTTGTTAAGACTTTAGTTTACAAACTCGTTCGATACACCCTCGTACCGAACCGAAACCCCCGTACTGAAACGGTTCATTACAAATACACGTACCGTTACACCCCTACTATTTACATTGTAGATTATCAAAAGGTGAAATAACTGAAAGCAAGTTCTATATTCTAGTCCCTTCAAAATAGCCACCCTTCCCTTTGATTACTGTTTTGCACACTCTTGGCATTCTCTCGATGAGCTTCAAGAGGTAAGTCACCTGAAAGGGTTTTCACTTCACAGATGTCATAGTTTTGATGCCTTCAGTGACAATCTACAGTGTAAATACCGTATTTCCTTGAATTGCCACAGGTCATATAGTATGTGCCTGCCTTGTATTACTGCCAGGTCAAACTCGCTTCCCAAAATAATTAGCGCATGCTTAGTATTACCGCCTGGTCACGAGTTACACTTCCCCTGTCATCATTTTCAAAATGGAAGAGACTGATTTCAATAACGGTAATTTGAAATCGCATAAAGGGAAGAAGATTAAGAGCTATTCGGTAGGATTTAAGGTCCAAGCTTACATCACACTCAAATTTTTACTGCATACCTATGGTAAGTGCCGGAGTGAGAAGAGCTTTTAAAATAATTTGCGCATGCTTACTTTTACCGCATGCCTTTGGTAAGCGCAGGAGTGAGAAGAGGTTTTAAATTAATTAGCGCCCCGGCGGAAATTCAAGGAAATACGGTAGTCATGAATTTAAGAAAACACATTGAAATGAGAAGGTGTGTCCAAAATAATTTCAAGAGTGTGCAAAACAGTAATCAGAGCAAAGGGTGGCTATTTTGAAGAGACTAGAATATAAAATATGTTTTCAGTTATTTCACCCTATCTTGTTAAGTAACTCCATATGTGTTCATTCATAGTTGTGATGCTTTCGGTTACAATCTACAATGTAAATAGTCATGTAAATAAAGAAAACGCGTTGATTGAGAAGGTGTGTCCAAACTTTTGGCCTAATCACTAATCGCTTTAATTCCTAAATTGCTTTGTTTCATAATATAAGTTTAATGAAAACCAAACAAGGGAACAATATTTTTGTGATGATAAAGTGTCGTGTAAAGTAGTGTCAATATTATGAAAAGAGTGACTCAATCAGACTTTTGTTCTTTGCAGACACTTCAAGGTCACCAATGGAGGAGGCTCAGGAGCTACCACTGTGCAGCTGCCGTATGGAGACCCCCAAGAGCCGGGAGATTCTCATCCTGGCAGACAGGAAGTGTATGGCCACCGAGAGCGTTGACGGACAACTGACCCGTTGCCAAGGTGCCGTTTTGAAGCAAGAAATGATGCGACCTTCCAACTCTGTTCAGCTGCTGGTACTATGTGAGGACCACCGTAACGGAATGGTAAAGCACCAATGTTGCCCCGGCTGTGGCTTCTTCTGCAGAGCTGTGAGTACCAGGTTAAATCCCTCTTTTCTGATCCAGGTTGTCCTAATAAGATACGATACAATTATTGTAGATACTTTCAAGAACATCCATAGTTAGAGGACTCTATGGGCAGATCGTGTTGCCTGTTGATTAACCTGTGACTAGGGATGGGATTCGAAAACTGGTTTATTTTCAGAACCAGTTCCCATTGTGTCAGTTCCTTTGAATCGCTTGCCAGTTTTTCAAACAATTCCGTTAACCATGTGCATAATGTCTGGCGTCACTATCCACGTTGCATAATGACGTCAGACAGGAAAATGGCGGCCTCAGGGCAAAACAAACACTCTCAAGTCTGGCTACATTTTACAAGAAAAGATCGCAACAGCACTACTTGTAATAATTGCAAAATTGCTATTTCGTAAAGAGTAGGACATACGAGCAATATGCTGAAAGATTTGAATGTAAATCTTGCAATAACTATAAATGAAAGTTGCGTGGGCAGCACAGTGGAACAGGGGTTAGTGCATGTGCCTCACAATACGAAAGTCCTGAGTAGTCCTGAGTTCAATCCTAGGCTCGGGATCTTTCTGTGTGGAGTTTGCATGTTCTACCACGTGACTGCGTGGGTTCCCTCCGGGTAATCCGGCTTCCTCCTACAGCCAAAAACATGCGACCTAGGAATAGTTAATTAGAAAACACTAAATCGAACCCAAGTGTGTGAATATGAGTGTGAATGTTGTTTGTCTATCTGTGTTGGCCCTGCGATGAGGTGGCGACTTGTCCAGGGTGTACGCCGCCTTCTGTGCGAATGCAGCTGAGATAGGCTCCAGCACCCCCCGTGACCCCAAAAGGGACAAGCGGTAGAAAAATGGATGGATGTATGTTAATATAAATATATATATCTATATATACCGTAATTTTCGGAGTATAAGCGATGAGGTGGCGACTTGTCAAGGGTGTACCCCGCCTTCTGCCCGATTGTAGCTGAGATAGGCGCCAGCGCCCCCCGCGACCCCGAAAGGGAATAAGCGGTAGAAAATGGATGGATGGAAGTCCCTCCAGAGTATGAGTCTCACCTGCCGAAAATGCATAATAAAGAAGGAAAAAAAACATATATAAGTCTCACTGGAGTATAAGTCGCATTTTTTGGGGAAATGTATTTGATAAAACCAACACCAAAAACAGACATTTGAAAGGCAATTTAAAATAAATAAAGAATAGTGAACAACAGGCTGAATAAGTGTAGGTTATATGATGCATAAATAAACAAACGGAGAAGGTGCCTGGTATTTTAACATAACATATTATGGTAAGAGTCATTCAAATAACTATAACATATACTGTAGAACATGCTATACGTTTACCAAACAATATGTCACTCCTAATCGATAAATCTGATGAAATCTTATATGTTTAGTCTCTTACGTGAATGAGATAAATAATATTATTTTCTATGCTATATGCCTCATAACACATCACTGTTGGCTTTGCTAGATCATGTTCTCTCTAAACTAAACAAAAATTAAGCTAATCCATTTTTAAATTTCTTATTTTTCCAAATAATTGATAAAAGAACTGATAAGGCACCACATCCTTAAGCAGAATCAAAAGTGGAATCAGAACCAGAAAAATCTTACTAATTTCCATCCCTACCTGTGGCAGTAATGATAAAATGCAAAAAGTAATCGCTCAAGGTTTTAATGGCTGCATATTTGCCAGTCAAAAGATGATATTAAATTATTTTGGAGATTTTTATTCAAGGAAATGCGGTGGAACCAACTTATGTTGAAAGCTCCCCTATGTTGACCAACTCAAGACCATGTTTATCTTACTAAAAAGTGCCAGCTGAAAGGCTTACTGAAATGAGATTTTCTTATTTAAACAAGGATAGCAGGTCCATTTCTATGTGTCATACTTGATCATTTTGCGATCTTGCCATATTTTTGCTGAAAGGATTTAGTAGAGTTACATTTAAACACTGGTTTAAATGTAACTTAGATATAGGGGTTCACTATGTAAAGCGCTTTGAGTCACTAGAGAAAAGCGCTATATAAATATAATCCACTTCACTTCACTAGAGAACATCGACGATAAAGTTTGCAACTTTTGGTCGCTAATAAAAAAGCCTAACCTGCACCGGAAGTAACAGACGATGTGCGCGTGACGTCACGGGTTGTAGGGCTCCTCACATCCTCACATTGTTTATAATGTGAGCCACCAGCTGTAAGAGCAATTCGGACCGGGAAAGCGACGATTCCTCCATTAATTTGAGCGAGGATGAAAGATTCGTGGATGAGGAAAGTTAATGTGAAGCACTAAAAAAAGGAAAGGCGACGGCTCCAGGCGGCGGCAGTGGGAGCGATTCAGATGTTATTACACACATTTACTAGGATAATTCTGGAAAATCCCTTATCTGCTTATTGTGGAAATAGTGTTTTAGTGAGATTATAAAGTCATACCTGAAAGTCGGAGGGCTGCGGTGAACGCCAGTGTCTCTGAGAGAAGCCAATGGAGGATCAAAGATCACAGCTGCCTTTTGGATAGCTGCTGCAGGAGGTAGCATAATCCGCTCCAGTCTCCGGTAAGAGCCGACTTAATATCACAAATGGTTGACATGTGGTAGAGAAACATGTTCGCTTGACCGCTCTGTGTTAAATTTTCACAACAAACAAAGAAACACTGGCTGTGTTTCGGTTGCTAAAGGCAGCTGCAATCCACCGCTTTCCACCAACAGCATTCTTCTTTATAGTCTCCTTTATTAATTGAACAAATTGCAAAAGATTCAGCAAAACAGATGTCCATATTACTGTGTAATTATGCGATGTAAAGAGACGACTTTTAGCCGTCAGTGGTGCTGGGCTGGAATGTCCGCTCCAACCAATAACGTCAAAAGCACGCGTCAACATAAGCGTCATCATTCCGTGACATTTTCAACAGGATACCTCGCGGGAAATTTAAAATTGTAAACTAAACCGGCCGTATTGGCATGTGTTGCAATGTTAAGATTTCATCATTGATATATAAACAATCAGACTGCGTGGTCGGTAGTAGTGGGTTTCAGTAGGCCTTGAAGTTGACGTCATCAAACATGTTTGACTGTTTTAGTTGATATGACATGTATTGTTTACTTTTTGGTTCGCATGTGAATAAAATTGTAATTGTGTTTGATGACCTGCTTGTCAAATCCAGTATTTACTGAAAATTCATTGGACGACATTCATTATTAACGTCTTCATGACTTCAGTACATTTCGGGTGGGTGGACACTTCCTGGACGGACTGACTGTCATAGACATTAACGGGTTGCACTGTATTACACTTTTTTATTTTTTTTTACAATCAATGGACTCTACGGCCACTTGATTAAACACACCCGTGTCCTTTTCTGTGCAGGGGACCTTCATGGAATGCCAACCTGACATGAACATATCGCACCGTTTCCACAATGCCTGTGCATCTGTGCTGAAAGGTCAAAGCTTCTGTCCGCACTGTGGGGAGGAGGCCAGCAAGGCCAAGGAGGTGACCATCGCAAAGGCAGACACCACCTCCACTGTACCGACTGCACTCGCTCATGGACCAGTTACACCGGTAGCCCATGAGGGCAGAGCAGACACCACCACTGGCAGGTGAATGATCTGCTGTGTTAGAGCGTTTAACTGATTTCCATCCATCCATCCTCTTCCGCTTATCCGAGGTCGGGTCGCGGGGGCAACAGCCTAAGCAGGGAAACCCAGACTTCCCTCTCTCCAGCCACTTCGTCTAGCTCTTCCCGGGGGATCCCGAGGCGTTCCCAGGCCAGCCGGGAGACATAGTCTTCCCAACGTGTCCTGGGTCTTCCCCGTGGCCTCCTACCGGTTGGACGTGCCCTAAACACCTCCCTAGGGAGGCGTTCGGGTGGCATCCTGACCAGATGCCCGAACCACCTCATCTGGCTCCTCTCGATGTGAAGGAGCAGCGGCTTTACTTTGAGTTCCTCCCGGATGGCAGAGCTTCTCACCCTATCTCTAAGGGAGAGCCCCGCCACACGGCGGAGGAAACTCATTTCGGCCGCTTGTACCCGTGATCTTATCCTTTCGGTCATGACCCAAAGCTCATGACCATAGGTGAGGATGGGAACGTAGATCGACCGGTAAATTGAGAGCTTTGCCTTCCGGCTCAGCTCCTTCTTCACCACAACGGATCGGTACAACGTCCGCATTACTGAAGACGCCGCACCGATCCGCCTGTCGATCTCACGATCCACTCTTCCCTCACTCGTGAACAAGACTCCTAGGTACTTGAACTCCTCCACTTGGGGCAGGGTCTCCTACCCAACCCAACTTCTCTTTAAGAAGGGGGACCGGAGGGTGTGTTCCAACTATCGTGGGATCACACTCCTCAGCCTTCCCGGTAAGGTTTATTCAGGTGTACTGGAGAGGAGGCTACGTCGGATAGTCGAACCTCGGATTCAGGAGGAACAGTGTGGTTTTCGTCCTGGTCGTGGAACTGTGGACCAGCTCTATACTCTCGGCAGGGTTCTTGAGGGTGCATGGGAGTTTGCCCAACCAGTCTACATGTGCTCTGTGGACTTGGAGAAGGCATTCGACCGTGTCCCTCAGGAAGTTCTGTGGGGAGTGCTCAGAGAGTATGGGGTATCGGACTGTCTTATTGTGGCGGTCCGTTCCCTGTACGATCAGTGCCAGAGCTTGGTCCGCATTGCCGGCAGTAAGTCGTTTAACTGATTTGTTTGATTAATTAAAAGTTTATGGAATACTGTATATTACGGAGCCCCTAAAGCAGGGGTGTCAAACTCAAATACAGAGTGGGCCAAAATTTCAAACGGAACAAAGTCGCGGGCCGAAGTTGAACAAATTAACCTTTTAAGAGGGATCCAAACAAGTTTTGCATTGAATATTAAACAAGCAAGGCTTATATAACTTTATAGTGACATGCAAAGTCGAGTTTCAAATTATCCATCCATCCATTTTCTACCGCTTGTCCCTTCTGGGGTCTCTGGAGCCAACCTCAGCTGCATTCGGGCGGAAGGCGGTGTACACCCTGGACAAGTCGCCACCTCATTGCAGGGCCAACACAGATAGACAGACAACATTCACATTCACATTCACACACTAGGGCCAGTTTAGTGTTGCTAATCAACCTATCAATAATGACTGAAAAATATCAATGGCATATCAAATAAAATTTAAACAAATATTGGGGGGGCCGGGTTTGGTGGTAGCGGGGTGTATATTGTGGCGTCCAGGAAGAGTTAGTGCTGCAAGGGTTTCTGGGTATTACGTGTGTTACGGTGCAGATGTTCTCCCGAAACGTGTTTGTCATTCTTGTTTGGTGTGGCTCCACAGTGTGGCCCGTATTTGTAACAGTGTTAAAGTTGTTTATACAGCCACCCTCAGTGTGACCTGTATGGCTGTTGACCAAGTATGCGTTGCATTCATTCGTGTGTGTTAAAGCCGCAGATATTATGTGACTGGGCCGGCACGTTGTTTGTATGGCGGAAAAGCGGACGTGACGACAGGTTGTAGAGGACGCTAAAGGCAGTGCTTTCAAGGCACGCCCTCAATATTGTTGTCTGGGTGGAAATTGGTAGAAATTCGGAAGAATTGTTTCCCCGGGAGATTTTTTGGAGGGGCAGTGAAATTCGTGAGTCTCTCGGGTAAATCGTGAGGGTTGGCAAATGTGTTGTTACAGCGGCACCGTCCCTGTATAATACCGGCGGGCCAGCTCTAATCTTAATTTGATATTACCTCAAGGGCCAAATGAAATTACACGGCAGGCCAAATTTGGCCCGCGGGCCAGAGTTTGACACCCATGCCCTAAAGGGACATGGGGAAAACTTTTTTTGGGGGCGGGGACATTTTTTTTTTTTTTTTTAGATATGTATCTCGTGCGCATGAGAAACTTTAACTTGCGCACGAGATATGTATCTTGTGCTCACGAGATATGCATCACGTGAGCACGAGAAAGCATTGAATGCGTCCGCGTGGTTGGAGGTGTGTGTGAAAATGCAAGTTTAGGAGTTAATTCTGTATTTAAATAAATAATAAATACATGGGTTGTACTTGTATAACGCTTTTCTACCTTCAAGGTACTCAATGCGCTTTGACACTACTTCAGCATTTACCCATTCACACACACATTCACACACTAATGGAGGGAGCTGCCGTGCAAGGCGCTAAACAGCACTCATCAGGAGCAAGGGTGAAGTGTCTTGCTCAGGACACAACGGACATGACGAGGTTGGTACTAGGTGAGGATTGAACCAGGGACCCTCGGGTTGCGTACTTATTTCCAACTAAGACATTCCCCCATAATCTCCCGTATTTCAGCAGTGTTCTCCTTCCGTTGCCCTGGACCTCGCCTGCCTCCCTCGTTCCTCGACGCCTCGCTCGCCCCTGTTTCTGAGGCCTCTCTCTCTCTCGATCACCCGCCTGCCCCATGGACTGCCTCGTTCCTCGTATCTCGTTCAACACTTTAGTAACACACACTTCAGTTAAATTCTACACATAGTCTTACACCATACACACTCTTCAGTTTTGTCACACTTCATTTCCTTAGTTTATTAGTTAGTATTGTTTATTATTCTTATTATATATATTGACTATACATACATATATATATATATTTATATATATATATATATATATATATATATAAATGTAGGTGTGGGAAAAATCACAAGACTACTTCATCTCTACAGAACTGTTTCATGAGGGGTTCCCTCAATCATCAGGACATTGAGGGAACCCCTCATGAAACAGTTCTGTAGAGATGAAGTAGTCTTGTGATTTTTCCCACACCTACATATTGCGCTCTACCACGGTATCGAGCACTATTCTCTGGATAATCCAATCAAGATATATATATATATATATATATATATATATATATATATATATATATATATATATATATATATATATATATATAAAATAGATTATTGAACACTATATATATAAACCCTCTGGTGTCTGTTTGCCGTCACCTACCCTTCGTCAAGACATCACTTTTGCAAAATAGTTTCGACGATGAATTGATTGACTGAAACTTTTATTAGCAGATTGCACAGTACAGTACATATTCCGTACAATTGACCACTAAATGGTAACACCCCAATAAGTTTTTCAACTCGTTTAAGTCGGGGTCCACGTAAATCAATTCATGGAGCCGTCTCCTTCCTCTTAGTTCAACACCCCTTGGGTCAAGTTCTTTAAAAATTAAGCATACCTCTTCTTTCTTGACGTGTAATCCATCCTCCTTGCATTTACTGTACATCCACCTGTACATCCACCTATATCCACACAGCAGGCCACTTGTTTGTTGGTGAATGAAATCTACCACGCGATCCAAAGAGGTGTATCCTTTGCGCCGAAACAGACTACATGCCTTCATAATTTGTTTTAAATGTCTTTCAAACACAATATATCGATGACGACTTGCAAGCAAAGCAGCAATGTCCTTACGGGGAAGTCCGAGTTGGAAATGCAGCCGAATTAACTCCTGAACTGCCATTTTAACACACACCTCAAACCACGCGCATGCATCCAATGCTTTCTCGTGCGCACGTGATACATATCTAAAAAAAAAAGTTCCCTCCCCCCAATTTTTTTTCCCTCATGTCCCTTTAGGGAAGCCATAGTATACCTAGTTTGGATAAAGAAATGCAATGTTACACACCTGCGACAGAGGCCATTGTCTGCAACGTCCATTTGAAGATGATATTTGTGTCTTATCAGCAGCACCGGCCGGGAACACAAGATGGTTAGGGCAGTGTTTTTAAACCTTTTTTGGTCCAAGGCGTGGCGCAGAGGGAGTGTAGCCGTGCACAACCCGAGGGTCCCTGGTTCAATTCCCACCTGGAACCAACTTCGTCACGTCCGTTGTGTCCTGAGCAAGACACTGCACCCTTGCTCCTGATGGGTGCTGGTTAGCGCCTTGCATGGCAGCTCCCTCCATCAGTGTGTAAATGTGGAACCAATGTCAAAGCGCTTTGAGTACCTTGAAGGTAGAAAAGGGCTATACAAGTACAACCCATTTTCATTTAAAAACGTGCAGAGGCACACCACCAGCAGAAAACATTAAAAATGAAACTCAGCAGCCGATATTGACAGTAAAAAGTTGTTCTCGCAATTGTTGGATATGAATTCAAACCATTACTAAGCATGCATCACTATAGCTCTTGTCTCAAAGTAATGTCATGACCTGTCACATCATGCCGTGACTTATTTTGTGTTCTCCTGTGTGTAGTGTTTTAGTTCTTGTCTTTTGGTGGCTTTTCCTGTTTTGTTGGCATTTTTCCTGTAGCAGTTTAATTTCTTCCCTGAGCGCTATTCCCCACATCTGCTTTGTTTTAGCAATCAATAATATTTAAGTTGTTACTATCCTTGTTTGTGGGGACATTGTTGATTGTCATGTCATGTACGGATGTACGCCTTCTCTCGTCCACACTCTGTAAGTCTTTGCTGTCGTCCAGAATTCTGTTTTTGTTTACCTTGTTGCCAGTTCAGTTTTAGTTTTCATTCTGCATAGCCTTCCCTAAGCTTCAATGCCTTTTCTTAGAGGCACTCACCTTTTGTTCATTTTTGGTTTAAGCATTAGATACCTTTTTGCCTGCACACTGCCTCCCGCTGTCGTCTGCATCTTGGGATCACGACAAAGCAATTTGCTACCTGCTGCCACCTACTGATATGAACGAGTATTACACGGTTACTCTGCCGAGCTAAAGACAGCACAGACACTCAACAATGGCACATCATTTGTGGATTATATTTACTTGTTAGCAAAAAATACTTTTAACTCAATTAGGTGTTATGACAATCTTCCACGGCACACCAGACTGTATCTTACGGTGCAGTGGTTGAAAAACACCGGGTTAGGGTTTGGGCCTTCATGTTAGAGTCCGAGCGTTAACACTAGGTCTGTCGCTAGATGTGTCGTTTGTGCTTGAAGGGGTACCTTTTTTTGCCTATTTGTGATTACTTTAAATTCCAAAAATTTCCAGCGTGGAACTGTCATAGGATGCCACCTGTGCAACGAATCCAGTCGTGAAATTTCCTCGCTCCTAAATATTCCAAAGTCAACTTTATCATAAGAAAAGTGAAGAGTTTGGGAACAACAGCAACTCAGCCAACAAGTGGTAGGCCACGTAAACTGACAGAGAAGGGTCAGCGGATGCTGAAGCGCATAGTGCAAAAACGTTATGCTCAGTCAGTGGCTACAGAGCTCCAAACTTCATGTGACCGTCCAATTAGCCCACGTACAGTACGCAGAGAGCATGGAATGGGTTTCCATGGCCGACAGCTGCATCTAAGCCATACATCACCAAGTCTAATGCAAAGCGTCGGATGCAGTGGTGTAAAGCACGTCTCCACTGGACTCTAGAACAGTGGAGATGTGTTTCCTGGACTGATGAGTCACCCTTTTCCATCTGGCAATCTCATGGACCAGTCTGGATTTGGAGGTTGCCAGGAAGGGCTACATTTTGGACTGCATTGTGCCGATTGTGAAATTTGGTGGAGGAGGAATTATGTTGTGGGGTCAGTTTTCAGGAGTTGGGCTTGGCCCCTTAGTTCCATTGAAAGGAACTTTGAATGCTCCAGAATACCAAAACATTTTGGACAATTCCATGGAAAGGGACTTCAAGTTAATATGTGAGTAAAGGCAGGTGGCCAAATACTTTAGGCAGTATTGTGTATTTACAAATTAGCGATCACAAAGGAAGCTTCACATTTGTGGGCGTCCAAATTTATTTTGTGGCAGGCTGCCACAAACAACTTAATGTATGGGCAACATTGAAGGCTGCATCATCTTTTTAAAGACTGAAGACAACACTTAAAATGGTCATGAAACTGTGGTCAATTATTATTCTGTATAGAATATACAAACCCCGTTTCCATATGAGTTGGGAAATTGTGTTAGATGTAAATATAAACAGAATATAATGATTTGCAAATCCTTTTCAACCCATATTCAATTGAATGCACTACAAAGACAAGATATTTGATGTTCAAACTGATAAACTTATTTTTTTTTTTGCAAATAATAATTAATTTAGAATTTCATGGCTGCAGCACGTGCCAAGGTAGTTGGGAAAGGGCACTTTCACCACTGTGTTACATCACATTTTCTTTTAACAACACTCAATAAACGTTGGGGAACTGAGGGAAATAATTGTTGAAGCTTTGAAAGTGGACTTGTTTCCCATTCTGGTTTTATGTAGAGCTTCAGTCGTTCAACAGTTTGGGGTCTCCGCTGTCGTATTTTACGCTTCATAATGCGCCACACATTTTCGATGGGAGACAGGTCTGGCCAGGAAAGTACCCGCACTCTTTTTTTACAAAGCCACACTGTTGTAACACGTGCTGAATGTGGCTTGGCATTGTCTTGCTGAAATAAGCAGGGGCGTTCATGAAAAAGACGGCGCTTAGATAGCAGCATATGTTGTTCCAAAACCTGTATGTACCTTTCAGCATTATTGGGGCCTTCACAGATGTGTAAGTTACCAATGCCTTGGGCACTAATGCACCCCCATACCATCACAGATTCTGGCTTTTGAACTTTGCGTCGATAACAGTCAGGATGGTTTGCTTCCCCTTTTTTTCCGTATTACACGATGTCGAATATTTCCCCAAAAATTTGAAATGTGGACTCGTCAGACCACAGAACACTTTTCCACTTTGCATCAGTCCATCTTAGATGATCTCGGGCCCAGAGAAGCCGGCGGCGTTTCTGGATGTTGTTGATAAATGGCTTTCTCTTTGCATAGTAGAGCTTAAACTTGCTCTTACAGATGTAGCGACAAACTGTATTTAGTGACAGTTGTTTTCCCAAGTGTTCCTGAGCCCATGTGATGATATCCTTTAGAGATTGATGTCGGTTTTTGAGGGATCGAAGGTCACGGTCATTCAATGTTGGTGTCCGGCCATGCCGCTTACGTGGAGTGATTTCTCGATATTCTCTGAACCTTTTGATGATATTACGGACTGTAGATGTTGAAATCCCTAAATTTCTTGCAATTGCACTTTGGGAAACGTTGTTCTTAAACTGTTTGACTATTTGCTCACGCAGTTGTGGACAAAGGGGTGTACCTCGCCCCATCCTTTCTTGTGAAAGACTGAGCATTTTTGGGGAAACAGTTTTTATACCCAATCATGGCACCCACCTGTTCCCAATTAGCCTGCACACCTGTGGGATGTTCCAAATACGTGTTTAATGAGCATTCCTCAACTTTATCAGTATTTATTGCCACCTTTCCCAACTTTTTTGTGACATATTGCTGGCATCAAATTCTAAAGTTAATGATTATTTGCAAAAAAAAAAAAAGTTTATCAGTTTGAACATCAAATTTGTTGTCTTTTTAGCATATTCAACTGAATTTGGGTTGAAAATTAATTCCAAATCATTGTATTCCGTTTAAGCATACATCTAACACAATTTCCCAACTCATATGGAAACAGGGTTTGTAGAAGTAGAAAAATAAACAATTGTTTAAAACAATTTTATTATCGTAAACAACTTCAGTGTGGTAAATTGTGGTGTTCCTCCACTGCCCATTTCTAGTTGTATAAGAATTATACTGCTTTGGGATTAACGGACCATCTTGTTGTTTTTTCCCCAGGTCCTCGCAGTTGACTGTGAGGTGTGATGGCAATGGTGGCGCAGACAGCTCTCTTTCCGCCGGTTCGGCACCACAGCAAGACTCAGAACCATCTTTCCCCGGATCCTCCAGGACCTCTGTACTGCAGGATAGTATTGGAGCAACACCCCCATCTCCACCTCTGCAAGTACCACCACGAGAAACCCTTGAAAGTGTCCTGGTTGCTCTCAACACGGAGAAGTAGGTTGTAGTTGGTCTGGAACGTTTTACTGTCAAAAGCGATCCCTCTCAAATGTATTTTCATCTTGACTTTGACCAGACCAAAGAAGCTGCGTTTTCACCCAAAGCAACTGTACCTCTCAGCCAAACAGGGGGAACTTAAGAGAGTCGTGCTCATGCTGGGTATGTCACCTGTGCCTTTTTCTTTTGTCATTGTCGTAACTCTGTGTTCATCCCAATGCTCTGCATCTTGAAACACAATCCAGTGGACGGTATCGACCCCAACTTTAAAGTGGACACACAGAACAAACGCACCCCTCTCCATGCAGCAGCTGAGGCAGGACAAAAGGAAATCTGCCACATGCTCGTACAAGTAAGATATTTACCAGTGATTTCCGGTGTAATGCTTGGATGATTAAAGGTTTGATTGTACAGTCCTCCTGTATTTTGTAGGGTTTTTTGTGATGGTTTTAGCCAAATATGCCTGAATTTAACTTGTGATACTGTGAATTTTTGTATCAATGTGTTCCTTGTAACCTTAAAATATCACATGATCGCAACACAAACTGGAAAACCAATACTGAATGGATGTTTTACTTGTTTTGTACCACACATAATTAAAAGTAGACACTAGATTAGTGGTTCTCAACCTTTTTTCAGTGATGTACCCCCCGTGAACATTTTTCTAATTCAAGTACCCCCTAATCAGAGCAAAGCATTTTTGGTTGAAAAAAAGAGATAAAGAAGTAAAATACAGCACTATGTCATCAGTTTCTGATTTATTAAATTGTATAACAGTGCAAAATATGGCTCATTTGTAGTGGTCTTTCTTGAACTATTTTGGAAAAAAAGATATAAAAATAACTAAAAACTTGTTGAAAAATAAACAAGTGATTCAATTATAAATAAAGATTTCTACACATAGAAGTAATCATAAACTTAAAGTGCCCTCTTTGGGGATTGTAATAGAGATCCATCTGGATTCATGGACTTAATTCTAAACATTTCTTCACCAAAAAAGAAATCTTTAACATCAATATTTATGGAACATGTCCACAAAAAATCGAGCTGTCAACACTGAATATTGCGTTGTTGCATTTCCTTTCACAGTTTATGAACTTACATTCATATTTTGTTGAAGTATTATTCGATAAATATATTTATAAAGGATTTTTGAAATGTTGCTATTTTTAGAATATTTAAAAAAAATCTTCCGTACTCCTTGGCATACCTTCAAGTACCCCCAGGGGTACGCGTACCCCCATTTGAGAACCTCAGTTTTAGTGTATACTGTGTATATGTATAATTACGGCAAGAAAAACCACCAAAGGCTTCCTTAATTTATTTACATCCATTTTCTACCGCTTATTCCCTTTAGGGTCGCGGGGGGCGCTGGTGCCTATCTCAGCTACAATCAGGCGGAAGGCGGTGTACATCCTTGACAAGTCGCCACTTAGGCTTTTTTTTTTATACTTGTCAATCTTAAAAATTAAGTTTAATTTCATCTCATTTACCCCCACACGTATTTGTGAACTGTTGAGTGATCTATAGCGACAGTCTTTGTTTAATCAATCATCACTCAATCAATTAATCAGTGTTTATTTATATTGCCCTAAATCACAAGTGTCTCAAAGGGCTGCCACAACCACATCCTCGGTTCAGATCCCACATAAGGGCAAGGAAAAACTCACAACCCAGTGGGATGTCAATGCGAAAGACTATGGACATCTGCGGTCCTTGGAGAGGACCGCAGATGTGGGTTACCCCCCGACCCCTGTAGGGGAGACCGGATGCAATGGACGTCGAGTGGGTCTAGCATAATATTGTGATAGTCCATTTTTTATATCTTTTTTTCCAAATAGTTCAAGAAAGACCACTACAAATGAGCAATATTTTGCACTGTTATACAATTTAATAAATCAGAAACGGATGACATAGTGCTGTATTTTACTTCTTTATCTCTTTTTCTCATCCAAAAATGCTTTGCTCTGATTAGGGGGTACTTGAATTCAAAAAATGTTCACAGGGGGGACATCACTGAAAAAAGGTTGAGAACCACTGTTCTAAAGTCTATTCAATTCAGCATTTCATACACCGGTTATTTGTTTTACCTGATTTGATATGAAAAATATTTGTGCGTAATTCAGCTAACAAGCTGTATTGTCAAACCAGTTTTTATTCTAATGTTATTCTTTTTGCCCTTTCTGGCTGCAGTTCAGTAAATTCTCAGTCGAGACAGCCAAGATTTTAGCAATTCATGCATTGATTTTTGCCATGAATCGTGCTTATTAGGCTCTGAGTGAATGACTTTCAACACTGCTAATGTTTGTGTTTGCAGGCTGGTGCAAACTTGGACACGTGTGACGAAGATCATCGAACACCGTTAATGGATGCATGTGAGAACAACCACATGGAGACTGTCATGTATTTGCTGAGAGCTGGAGCTAGTGCCATGCACAAGGTGAGCAATCACCTTTTTTTTTTTCTTTTTTTTAATGTAACTTGCCCACATTTTAGATGACACTGCTCTCCGAGTTGACGGTTTCTTCAGGCACATTTATTTGTAGCTCTAATTGACTCAACTGTCAGTCAATATTCTGTATACTCTTCTCAGGATGTTGAAGGTTTTACATGTCTCCACCTGGCGGCGAAATCTGGTCATTACGAGATTGTTCAACATCTTCTGACTACAGGATTCGTCAACATAAATTGCCAGGTCAGTAACATTTATGTCACACTGAGATCTACAGTTTCTTCATCCCCCAGCAGCGTTAATTGGCTGTAAGGCAGGGGCGTCCAAAGTGCGGCCCGCTGGTGTCTTCAATTTGGCCTGTGAGATGTCATGAGTTTAATAAGGAATCTGTCCAAGATTATTTTGAATATCTAAAAATCAGATTTCTGCAAATTTGATGCCATCTTATGGAGGTCGAAGACCATAAATGTTGTTTAAAGTGAAAGCATTTACTACTTTGACCCAATCCAAACAACTTTCCCTACTCATGCGTGCAAAAAAATGCAACCAACATAAAAAGTCAACACACATTGTCACACATAACACAATTTGCTCAATGAACTATGTGGATATTATAGAAAACGTCTAAACAACATACAAAAATTAAAAGTTGCATCTATTTAAATCCATCACATATCATGATGGGAAAAATGCAAAACACTCTCCACAACTATACATGTTTGGCGCATTTTAGATGCTCAATATGTTTGATTGATTACAAAAGTTTAAAGAGGTTGTCACGGAACTAAACAAGGTATGAGTCAAACTTTTACATAGTCTTAGTATCCAATTATATATACAGTACGGAGAGAATGCCAAGAGTGTGCAAAGCAGTAATCAGAGCAAAGGGTGGCTATTTTGAAGTAACTAGATGTTTTCAGTTATTTCACCTTTTTTGTTAAGTGCATAACTCCACATGCTTCATAACTTTGATGCCTTCAGTGACAACCTACAATGTAAATAGTCATTAAAATAAAGAAAATGCATTGAATAAGAAGGTGTGTCCAAACTTTTGACCTGTACTGTATATATAATTGGATACTAAGAGTATGTAAAAGTTCCACTTGTACCTTGTTTACTTCCGTGACAACCTCTTTAAGGTTTTGTTGCAATCAATCAAAAATATTGAGCAGCTAAAATGCACCAAACATGGATAATTGTGGAGAGTGTTTTGCATATTTCCCATCAGGCTATGTGATAGATATAAATGGGTGGGAAATAAACAAAACACATTAAATTAGAAGGTGTGTCCAAAATGTTGGCCTGTACTGTGTGTGTGTGTAGTGTGTATATATATATATATATATATATATATATATATACACAGTGGGGCAAAAAAGTATTTATTCAGCCATGGATTGTACAAGTTCTCCCACTTAAAATGATGACAGAAGTCTGTAATTTTCATCATAGGTACATTTCAACTGTGAGAGACAGAATGTGAAAAAAAAATTCAGGAATTCACATTGTAGGAATTTTAAAGAATTTATTTGTAAATTATGGTGGAAAATAAGTATTTGGTCAACTATTCAAAGCTCTCACTGATGGAAGGAGGTTTTGGCTCAAAATCTCACGATACATGGCCTCCTTAACACGGATCAATCGTCCTGTCCCCTTAGCAGAAAAACAGCCCCAAAGCATGATGTTTCCACCCCCATGCTTCACAGTAGGTTTGGTGTTCTTGGGATGCAACTCAGTATTCTTCTTCCTCCAAACACGACGAGTTAAGTTTATATCAAAACGTTCTATTTTGGTTTCATCTGACCACATGACATTCTCCCAATCCTCTGCTGTATCATCCATGTATCCATTTTGGTATAAACTCAACTCGTCGTATATATATATGTATATATATATATATATATATATATATATATATATATATATATATATATATATATATATATATATATATATATATATATATATATATATATATGGCCCCTGGCCAAATTTTTTTTTTTTTTTAGCCCAATGCTGCCCCCAAGTCAAAAAGTTGTTGTAAGGCATGTACAATTAACAAGTAATTTACAAGTACATATAAATGTAATAACTTCATTCATGAACCTCCCTAGACCCAGCAATGCATTTTTGTCTTCTGCATTGTTCAAAAATATGGATTATGTCATATCTATCTGGTGGGACCCAATGTGTTTGTATTGATAACACAATATCCGGTTTCACTGCAACTGATATTGGCGCGCCACAAGGCTCTAATATCATCCCTCTTCTTTTCTCCATGTATATGAACGACCTGCCATCTGTATGTGAGGATGTAAATGCAGATGACACGGTTATTTATACTTGGGGGGGAAAAGAAGCTGAAACGGTTGCCAGAAAACTTACAGCAGCCATGGAGAAGGTGGCAAGATGGTTACATGACTCTTGTCTTCCATTAAACATTAAGAAAACGGCAACAATGTATTTTGTAAACAAATATAAAATGTCATCCTTTCCAAATATAACGGTTAATAAGGAAATAATACAAAATGTTAGTGAATATCGTTACCCGGGTGTCATTTTAGACCCAACACTTGGCTTTAAAAAACAAATCAAACAGATGTGCCAGAGTCTTAAATACAACATAAAAACGTTCAAATGTATCAGGAATTCATTCACTCTGGAGGCAGCTCAAACTTATTTTAATGCAATGATTATGTCTCGTTTTTATTATTGTATAACATGTTGGTCGCAGGCAAGCAGAATGACACTGAGGCCATTGGAAACTTTGCACAAACAATCGCTCAAAATACTTGACCGAAGAGCACAACACCACTATCACTGTTTAGTTCTCCAAAAATATAGATTGTTAAATTTAGCTAACATTCAAAGATTAGCATCAATACGAATGGCCCATCGAATCCCAAATAACACTACACCTGCGCCATTTAAGCACTTTGTCCAGTTTACATCTGCTGTGACAACTAGAAACACATGAGCCTCCACCAGGGGGCAGTGTAGCGCACCCAGATGTAAAACATCTTTTGCACAATCAGCCTTTTCATATAAAGCCATAAAGGAATGGAACGACCTCACAACAAACTTGAAAAGATTAACAAATTACTCTTCATTTACAATTGAAGTTAAAACGTGGCTTTGGAGCAATCAAAGCTGCTCACACGGTCACTAAGGTGGCCACTATGTTTGACAAATCAACTTAATGTGTATTATATTTATTCATGACAGGGGGCAGTGTAGCGCATCCAGATGTAAAACATCCTTTGCACAATCAGCCTTTTCATATAAAGCCATAAAGGAATGGATTGACCTCACAACAAACTTGAAAAGTTTAACAGATTACTCTTCATTCACAATTGAAGTTAAAAAGTGGCTTTGGAGCAATCAAAGCTGCTCACACGGTCACTAAGGTGGCCACTATGTTTGACAAATCAACTTAATGTGTATTATATTTATTCATGACAGCATTTTTGTCGTAAATTGTGAGGTGTGTCTGTTAAAATCATGGTGTTTTTTCTTTACAAATGATGACAGATGTGAACAAGAGCATGTATTGTCTTTGTGTGATGATGTAAATGAGGTGTGGTTGTATTGTATATTAAGTATGTGTCCATTAAAGGACGTTTTATGACATTTCTTAATATGATTACTTGCTATGGTATGATTATATTGTCATAATTTTATTGCATGATTTTTGTATCCCTTTATTTTAGGTAGCCAGGGACTGCAGATGGAAATTAGCTATTTAGCTATAATCTGATACAGAACATATCTGTCTTAGAGCTTAATGTTTCTGTACTTGGTCCCTTCAAATAAAGACTAAACCTATACAGATCAGTCTATTCATAACAAAGACTGGAAAAAATCTCTGGTTGCGTTCCTAAATCCAGACCTGTCTTGTGTGGTCTTTTTTTCCCCCTTAGGATGATGGAGGGTGGACAGCCATGATCTGGGCCACAGAATACAAACACGTGGACCAGGTCAAGTTGTTACTGTCCAAAGGAGCTGACATCAGTATCCGAGACAAGGTTGGCTCAGAACAAGTTGTGCTAATTGAAATGTTTTCAATGGAATCTGAAAAATATCTATCTAATATTTTGTTTCTGATTTTCAGGAAGAAAACATCTGCCTTCACTGGGCTGCCTTCTCTGGCAGCGTTAAAATCGCAAAGCTGCTGCTTGACACAGACTGTAATCTCCAGGCTGTCAACATCCACGGAGACTCTCCTTTACACATCGCTGCTCGGGAGAATCGCCTGGATTGTGTCATGTAAGTTGCTCAAGTTATGGCTAAGACCTTTAAGTTATCATAATATAGTATAGAATGATGTATTATAATTTAAATAGTTTACTGCAAATTAAAAAAAAATTGGAAGACAACGTCAATCAAGCTGGAGGGTTTAGAGGCGGAGGTGTTCAGTGTTGCCTTATTGTAGCGCCATTGTCCATGGGCATTTTAATTATGCACATTTAATTGCTATTTGCAGGTGGTCTCTAGAAGTGTATTTTGTCATTTTGGAGCCCAAGGCAAACCCTCCACATAACAAAAATAACATGATTGTTTCCATTTTTTTGTTAGAAAAACTACCATGCGAGCTGCTTATTAAAGCTTGGCGAGCTGCGTATCCCTGATCCCTTATATTGTAATCAATAGGAATAAGAATCAATATATACCATATTTTCCGAGCTATATTGAGTGCACCCTGGGCTGGGCGATATATCGATGTACACGATATATCGCGGGTTTGTCTATGTGCGATATAGAAAATGACTATATCGTGACATTGGAGTATACGTTCTCACACACCTCAATCCAACCCACTTCTCCAAAGTGGGCTGGCTCAGGGTGGAGGACAGAGTAAAACAACTTGCACTGAGCCTAGTCTATAAAATCCGCTACACCTCCTTGATACCGAAGTACATGTCAAACTACTTCCTTAATGTAAATGACCGCCATAACCACAACACCAGGGGGAGCTCCACAAACCACGTTAAACCCAGATTCCGATCTAACAAAGGTCTTAACTCATTCTCTTTCTATGCCACATCAATGTGGAATGCACTCCCAACAGGTATAAAAGTAAGTGCATCTCTATCCTCCTTCAAAACCGCTCTAAAACAACACCTCCAGGCAACTTTAACACTTTACTAATACCCTCCTCCATTCACATCCCATCTCCCTGGATTATAAACAACTCAAATGTACTTCTAATGTATATACTTGTTCTTATGCTATCTAAACTCACTATGTTCTCTGCTGGCTGTACATATCCTACTAAATAAGAGCTACACTGTTTCAATGTCCACATTTCTCTGTTGATGCCATTGTTGATGACTGAAGTACTGATTTCAACCAAAGCTCCTCATCCCACCCCCCGGATTGTAAATAATGTAAATAATTCAATGTACGTACTGTGATGATTAACTTGTGTGATGACTGTATTATGTTGATAGTATATATTTGTACCGTGAATTGATTAACGTGGACCCCGACTTAAACAAGTTGAAAAACTTATTCGGGTGTTACCATTTAGTGGCCAATTGTACGGAATATGTACTGAACTGTGCAATCTACTAATAAAAGTATCAATCAATCAATCAATCAAAACAGTTGCTTTTAGCTGCGGGCATTACACTACGGGCTCTCTTCGCTCTTTCCTGTCTCTCCTTCTCACAGACAGAAAGCGCACCTACTCACATACGTCACATACTGTCACGCCACACGTCACATACGTATACGCCCTCGCGGAGCAGAGAGGTAGCAACATGGGTGACGTTAGCTGTGATGCTAGCAGAGCTGTGCGAGTGGTAGTACGAGAGAAAGAAGGTGCGAATGAAGGAAGAAGTAATTCCCAAGAAAAAGAGCAGGGGGTCCATCGTCTGGCGGTGTGGTTTGGCTTCAAGTGGGAATATGTCGAACAGACAACTATAATAAGTCAAGTATACGACACAAGCGTTGCTATAAAAAGTAGCATTACTGCTAATATGTAGCATCATTTGATCATTTTTATTTGACACTTAAAATGTCTCTGACAATCTTGCACTTTCTGTTTTGGAAATGACATGAATGTTTGTGCCATTGCTTAATAACTGTTTAATAAATACAGTTTTGGTCAATTGACTTAGTTGTGATTTCCCTCTCTGCATGAGAGTTTAAAATGAGCATATATTAATGCAGTATGAAGAAGAATGTATTAATGTAGACACATAGTAGAATCATCATACTTGCAAATCCATTGCTTTCAGTCCCCTAGAGCAGTGGTTCACAACCTTTTTTCAGTGATGTGAATTGTGAAGTTAATTATATTTATATAGCGCTTTTCTCGAGTGACTCAAAGCGCTTTACATAGTGAAACCCAATATCTAAGTTACATTTAAACCCCTTGTGAACATTTTTTTAATTCAAGTACCCCCTAATCAAAGCAAAGCATTTTTGGTTGAAAAAAAGAGATAAAGAAGTAAAATACAACACTATGTCATCAGTTTCTGATTTATTAAATTGTATAACAGTGCAAAATATTGCTCATTTGTAGTGGTCTTTCTTGAACTATTTGGAAAAAAAGATATAAAAATAACTAAAAACTTGTTGAAAAATAAACAAGTGATTCAATTATAAATAAAGATTTCTACACATAGAAGTAATCATCAACTTAATGTGCTCTCTTTGGGGATTGTAATAGTGATCCATCTGGATTCATGAACTTAATTCTAAACATTTCTCCACAAAAAAAGAAATCTTTAACATCAATATTTATGGAACATGTCCACAAAAAAGGGAGCTGTCAACACTGAATATTGCATTGTTGAATTTCTTTTCACAGTTTATGAACTTACATTCATATTTTGTTGAAGTATTATTCAATAAATATATTCATAAAGGATTTTTGAAATGTTGATATTTTTAGAATATTTAAAAAAAAATCTCACGTACCCCTTGTCATACCTTCAAGTACCCCCAGGGGTACGTGTACCCCCATTTGAGAACCACTGCCCTAGGTTTCTCATAGTCATCATTGTCACTGTCACCGACGTCCCACTGGGTGTGAGTTTTCCTTGCCCTTATGTGGGCTCTACCAACGATGTCGTTGTTGTTTGTGCAGCCCTTTGAGACACTAGTGATTTAGGGCTATATTAATAAACATTGATTGGTTGATTGATACTGCTGTGATAATATGTATCAAGTGTTAATTCAAGTCCAAGGCAAAATATCTAGATATATATTGTGTATCGCGATATGGCCTAAAAATATCGAGATATTAAAAAAAGTCCATATCGCCCAGCCCTAAGTGCACCTCATTTTTGGACGAATTGAATTTGTACATATTATGTCCGCACATTTCTATTAGCCGCAAAGTACACATTGAAACATGACATTTTTAAACAAGCGCTTGTGTTCGTTCACAAATTTAACATAAAGATGTTATTTAACACAGCATAAATTAGCCTACCGGAGAGTCCCGTCTTCTTCTCTACCCTTCTTCTGAGCGATAGGTTGGTCTTAGAGCTGGGTGATATGGACCAAAACTGATATCCCGGTATTTTTAGGCCAAACGGCGATATGCGATATATATCTGTATTTTAGGTTAAACGTGCCTAGTGTTTAGTTTAGACTCTGTTACTACCAGTGTTCTGAAAATTACTTTTAAATAGTAATTAATTATAGTTACTCGTTACTTTACCCAATAAGTAATTTAATTACTAATATAATTGCTCATTACTAGGGAATGTAATTAATAGAATAGAATAGAATAGAAGAATGGACTTTATTGTCATTATATTTCCATATAACGAGATTAAGGACTCCAACCTAATGTTCGGTAGTGGGAACAAATATGGGGTAAAATAAATAACACGAGGTAATAAAGGAAAAACTAACAATTGAAATAAACAGACTATCCATCCATCCATTTTCTACCGCTTATTCCCTTTCGGGGTCGCGGGGGGCGTTGGCGCCTATCTCAGCTACAATCGGGCGGAAGGCAGGGTACACCCTGGACAAGTTGCCACCTCATCGCAGGGCCAACACAGATAGACAGACAACATTCACACTCACATTCACACACTAGGGCCAATTTCGTGTTGCCAATCAACCTATCCCCAGGTGCATGTCTTTGGAAGTGGGAGGAAGCCGGAGTACCCGGAGGGAACCCACGCATTCACGGGGAGAACATGCAAACTCCACACAGAAAGATCCCGAGCCTGGATTTGAACCCAGGACTGCAGGAACTTCGTATTGTGAGGCAGACGCACTAACCCCTCTTCCACCGTGGAGCCTAGTATCCAATAAAAATAATAATCAATCCTGTACAATATACAAAACACTATAGAAATACAAAATATTGTACAATGTACAGAACAAGACAAGAGTACTGGAGTTATAAATAACAATCAGTGTCGGACGTATTGCACTCAAAGGGTAGTATTGCACATTAGGGTATTAGGGTAGGATATTGTAAAGGGGTGAATTATTATTATTATAAGTTAGAGTTCAACATGGTGACAGCTCTGGGAAAGAAGCTGTCTCTAAGCCTGTTTGTTCTGGCTCTGATGCACCTGTAGCGTCTGCCTGATGGTAGCAGGTGGAAGCCAGGGTATGTGCTCTCTTTGGTGATGTTTTTTTGCTTTCTTGAGGCAACGGGAGTTATGTAAATCCTTCAGGGAGGGCAGGGGGAAGCCGATGATTTTTTGTGCAGACTTTATGACCCTTTGAATCGCCTGTTCGTCTGCTTCAGTGCAGCTGGCGTACCACACTGTTATGCAGTACGTCAGCAGGCTCTCGACACCATCAGCTGTCTATTGGGTTACTTAAAAAAAAAACACAGATACTTGTTGGTCACAAAAAACATTCATGAAGTAAGGTTCTTTTATGAATTTATTATGGATCTACTGAAAATGTGACCAAATCTGCTGGGTCAAAAGTATACATACAGCAATGTTAATATTTGGTTACATGTCCCTTGGAAAGTTTCACTGCTATAAGGCGCTTTTGGTAGCCATCCACGAGCTTCTGGCAAGCTTCTGGTTGAATTTTTGACCACTCCTTGTCGCGTTTGTAACCGAATCTAATGACTGCATCAAAATGAGCCCTATTTAAATGGACTCAGAGAAGTCAACAGCTGTCGTTTATCATAATCACTCACATGAAGTTAAGAGGCCATCCATGCATGTCATGAAGCTAATTTGATTTGATTGTAACTTTTCTACATCTGCAAAATGTATAATGTATGTTGCTGTATGTATACTTTTGACCCAGCAGATTTGGTCACATTTTCAGTAGACCCATAATAAATTCATAATAGAACCAAAGTTCATGAATGTTTTTTGTGACCAACAAGTATGTGATTCAATCACTCTGTCACAAAAAAATAAAAATAAGAGTTGTAGAAATTATTGGAAACTCATTGACATTAGGTTCTTTACAAGTTTTGACCACGACTCTATATTATTAAGCTAATTGCCTTGTTGTTAAATCTTTTATGTTTTTAATAATGTTGCTTTTGTACATTCCAGGCTCTTTTTATCCCACGGAGCGGATGTTTTCCTCAAAAATCGCGAGGGAGAAACCCCTACGGACTGCTGCGGTCACAACACAAAAACCTTTGCAGCCCTGCAAGCCAACAAGAGAGAGAAAGATGCCAAGAACGTCACTCAGGCAGCAAGAAAAATCCTTCACAGGTTCAAATTGATCTGTGCTTCCCTTTTCAATGTGAGGTGTTAAAGAGGGGTTTATGTAAGGAAAAGTAGCCATAGCAGTATGGATATAAATGACTAACTTGTTGCGTCACCTTGGCTGTGATGAGGTAAAACTAAGGTAAACGAGCATGAAAAGATCTTTGCATAATTATATGACATCGTGTGTGTGGTCTGTGCACAGTGACATCGCTCTTGGGCAAGAGAGAGTTCCAATTCCTTGTGTCAACTTTGTGGACAGCGAACCTTATCCAGGCGACTATAAGTACATCCTTGAGAACTGTGTCACCTCCCCGATGAACATTGACAGAAACATCACACACTTACAGGTGAGTTGTCCCGATTCAAATAGATTTGGTACTGGTACCAAAATGTGTATCAATACTTTTTGATACTTTCCCAAAGAAAGCGATCTACTAAAAAAATGTCAATTATGGCTTAATTTTAACAGAAAATATTACAATACGATAAACATATGTTTCTTATTGCACGCAAAGATACATTTTTGAAGGTTAATATATAAATTAAGGGGCATTAAACACATTATTTTTATTGTTGCATTCAAAGAAGAGTTTACAATTTTCCATAATCAAGAATTACATTACAATATAATTAAAAAGGTTTTTAACATAATATTAAATTAGTTATGATTTATGGTTGCCAATCCTGGTCTGTGTTTTAAGAAAAATATAATTATTAGTAAGTACTAAAAACAAAACTATGGATAAATGTACACAGATAAGCAATGTAGCAGTTAAACACACATTGTGAAAGATAAAACACAAATTGTAACAATTTTGTTTCCAAATTCAGTCATTTTACTTGAACGAGTTGACATTAGATAAGCGGTCTGAACTCAGCTAATATTTGGCATCAATCCAAGCAGCTTTGTGAGCGTATACGTATCTGCTTGTTGTGTATCTACATATTATGTATACACATGTGCACAGCAGGATAGCTGGTTAACTACTGAGAGTAGTGTATTTGTGTTTAAGAGAATGGCAATGTGTTGTCTGAGTGACATCAGTGAGTGAGTGGGCGAGTAAAGAGAGGGAGCGGAAGCGCGGGCACTACGCAGTAGAAAAATTAATGGGTACGGTTGTGTCCTGCTAAATTAATAATAAAGCAATCAGAATGTCTCAAATCAAATGAATAAATAAACGATTGTCACAAATCGGCGGCCTCAAATTCTGACCTGAAAGTGGAGCTTAGCAGACCCGTTGTAAAGTGAAGGGTGTTACCCCCAACGAAAACATCAACCCTGGAGGGAACGTCTTCCCTGTGCTTGTTGACGACGGTCTGCACCGGAGCCAAACAGCAGGACCGGTGTAACAACTACATTATTACCTGGCACTCTTTATGACTCCCTGTGCAGATCTGAATAAACGTAGACTTAGACTTCCTTCTTATTGTCATTCAAATTTGAACTTTACTGGACAGATAACAATGACATTTTGTTGCATTAGCTCAGGGTAGTGCATGATAAAAAAAGCAAAAAGGTGCAGATATAAATAAATAGATTATGGATATATGTTATATTGTCTTTATATTCCAGCCAGTTAATCCATTTTTGGGGGGAATCGAGGGGATTATTTTGATGCGTTCAAGAGTCTTACGGCCTGAGGAAAGAAGCTGTTACAGAACCTGGAGGTTCTGCTATGGAGGCTGCGGATCCTCTTTCTAGAGTCCAGCAGTGAAAACAGTCTTTTTTTACTGCTGAATATTCATTATTTAAATGTTGACCTAAGTTTGAAGCAAAGGTGGTAATACTAATCGCCAAATTTGGCGAGGCGTGTTTTAGAGCAACACTTAAAGCGCGTTGCTTCCGTGTTTAAAACAACCCCTTTGTTGTTAGTTTTGAAGCCCAAATACCTCCATATTGCTCTTTACGCACGTTAGTTTTGAAGCCCAAATACCTCCAAATTGCTCTTCACGCACCATCTTTATTAACCAGTAGAAATGTTGTTTTTTGCTATTCTTCCTCTCCAAGATGTTATTGCTTGTATGCACTTTGTGTGTGTGTTTTGACACACGCTACGTCAGGGGTAGGGAACCTATGGCTCACGAGCCAGATGTGGCTCTTTTGATGACTGCATCTGGCTATCGGATAAATCTGAGCTGACATTGCTTAACACAATAGGTAATGAATAATTCCACTTGTAATCAAAGTGTTAAAAATAACGTTCAAAATATAAAACATGCTTATGCATTTGAATCCATCCTTTTTTTCTACCGCACTTGTTCAAGAAGTTGCATTAAGGGTAAGAAGTTATTTATTTATTATTGGTTAGTGTAGGGCTTGCCCTCTTGGGGGTTCTTCAGACCACCAAGCACCGACATGAGAGCCTATTTCAGGGTTACAATATTTTAAAATTTTTCAATCAGTCTCTCAGTTGCTTTCCAGCAATTGTCTTTTTCTCTTTCGTTCTCGCTCACACTCTGGCTCCAGCCTCA
This sequence comes from Nerophis ophidion, assembly GCF_033978795.1. Taxonomy (NCBI): domain Eukaryota; kingdom Metazoa; phylum Chordata; class Actinopteri; order Syngnathiformes; family Syngnathidae; genus Nerophis; species Nerophis ophidion. Next base: position 39,294,350 of record NC_084627.1, on the reverse strand, counting down.
ACCCCGTCCCTCCTCCTGGCTGCTGCTTATAAAGAGAGCGACAGGTGATTAGATAACAAGGCCCAGGTGGGCCGTATACGCACCTGTCGCTGATTTCGAAGCCGGTCCTGGCAACACCACGCTTCGCTGCAGGCCCGCAGGCTACGCCCCCTCCACAGTTAGCTTCAGAATAACAATGTTATTGCAAAGAATAAGAGATCTATTATACTCTAGAAATGTTGGTCTTACCTAAAAATGCACGCGTTTAGTTGTGTTCAGTGTTAAAAAAATATATTTTATTGCTCTTACGGAGATACATTTTTAAATATTTGGCTTCTTGGCTCTCTCAGCCAAAAAGGTTCCCGACCCCTTGCTCTACGTCATGCGCCTCGGCATGTAGTCACCACCGTAGTATAGTACCGATTTCACTCAATTAGGATAACTGTACTTTATTAGTACCGGTATACCCTACAACCTTAGTGCAAACTGTACCTTTTTTTTCCCCTTTTTCCAGTCTGAAGTGACTGATGTTATTGTTCTGTGTATCAAACAGTACTGTGTTTGCAAAGAAGACTGTTCTTCAAGCGCCTGCATGTGTGGACAGCTAAGTCTACGTTGCTGGTACGATAAGGTAAGATGGCCAGATTCACTGTGTCTATAATGTTGTTTGAAGTAACCCCAAAATGAGGAAGTAATATTTGATTTGTCGAGCATTACGTTTGCACGATTCAGCCTGTCCGAAAAGGTGTAAGAAGAAGCAAAATGTATTATCCTAATCCGTCAGCTAGTGATATTTCTTTCACATGATGTCAACACTTATTATAAGACGTGTGATTGAATGTGGTCGACTTCCTGTGTCATTGTGTCCATTTGTAATAGGAAGAGAAAATGATAGAGATTGACATCTTATACACTGATGAATGAAGAAAAAGTGTTGAAAATGTAAAAACTAAATAATGAATCAAATGTTCGAAATGAACTGAACTGATAGTAACAAATTAATAATGACTATCAAAAAATATAAATGCAAAAGATAAACATAAACGTAGTTGATTAGTTACAGCAAATAGGCTTTTTAAATGAAGATGATAGATTAGGCAAGTAAATGGGAGTCACAAAAACTGATCAAATATAATGTAGCTGCTCACTGATGAAGATAACAAAGAAGAAAAAAATGTATATATATCAAATAAAAAAAAGTGGATGAGTAAATAAAAGCTGTAAAATGAAAATAAATAAAAATGATGAATACATGGGAAATAAGATCAATTACAATTGAAGTGTAAAGATTGAATATGTTAATTATTTTTTAAAGAATATAGTTTGTGTAGAAATGAGTGTGAAACAGAAGAAAAATGGAACTTTTAATAAATGAACTATAAATGGATAACTAAACAATAAATATATATACACAACATTTTTTTATTAATACAAAATAAGATAAAGTTGAAAAAATAAAGAGTGTAATGATAACAGATAAAATAAGTAAATGGGGAGTCAAATAAATATAACTTAATGAAAGTAAAAGAAAATAAACAGATGAAGAAGGTAAAAATAAAGATGGATACGTAAATAATAAGAGAGAAATGAAAACAAACAAAACTGTTATATATACATAAAAAAAAACAGCTACAATATATAAAAAGTGTAAAGATAATTCAATAAGGAAATGGCAGTAAAAAAGACAGTTTGTATTTTGGCCAGCAATGAAGGTAAAAGAAAGAAAAATAGATAGTTGGGTAAATGAGAGCAGATACAAATGTAAAATACATAACAATTAAGATCAATTACAATAAATAAAGAGTGTAAAGATAATTCATTAAAGTAAACGGGGGTATAAAAATAGTATAGCTTGAGCAGTAAAGAAGGTAAAAATAATAAAAGATAAAGAGGAATGAAGATAAATGAATAAATCAGTAGGTACATTTGAACTGATTGCTGGTATTAATCATCTGCACAAGAGCATGTTTGTGCATTTTTTGACTGCCTGACAACTTTAATGTGTTCTCTTCTTAAAACGAGTCGTAACACGGTAATGGTCTACTTTTACAGGATGCCTGTCTTCTGCCGGAATTCTGCCGTGAGGAGCCCCCTCTCATCTTTGAGTGCAACCATGCTTGTTCCTGTTGGAGGACCTGCAAGAACAGAGTGGTGCAAAATGGACTCCGGTAAAGAACATTTGAATTTATTTCAAAAATAATATGTATCTTTTAGTTTGCCGCAGAGAGAAAATGTCATTGTTGTAACGAGAAGGGACAACGAGAAGCAATAACATGTCATGTATTCCAGGGCCAGGATTCAGCTCTTTAGGACAATTAAGAAGGGCTGGGGGGTCCGAGCACTGCAAGACATACCACAGGGGACATTTGTTTGCGAGTAAGTCTCTTTTACTAATACGTAACTTATGAGAATATTTATTTTTTTCATGGATGATGAAATAAATGCAACTTTTTTTTGGAGTCAAATCTTGTTTTAAATATTTATGACTGCTTCATCAATGGAATTTTTGTTCATGTTTGAAAACCAAGCATGTCTGAAATAGAGTAAAAAATAAAATTTAAAAAAATCACAATTTTGTCACCAGGTACATCGGTGAGATCATCTCTGAAGCAGAAGCCGAAATGAGGCAGAATGACGCTTTCCTCTTCAGTTTAGAGGATAAGGTACAGTCACAGTTCTCACAAAAACCAAGTCCAGCCTCACACTCAGTGCATCCGGAAAATATTCACTTTTTCCACTTCTTGTTATATTACAGTCTTAGATAAATTTAAATCTTATTTTAAAGTCTTTTGAATTTCTTTTCAATTTTTTGTTCTGGAAAATCTAGAAGAAATAATGATTTGTCTTTGTTAGAAATATAGCTCGGTCCAATTTGTTATATATTCTAACAAAGTGCAGATTGGATTTTAACCTATTTAAAACATGTCATCAAAATTCTAAAATTAATCTTAATCGGGAAAAATTAATAATGATGTTTCATAAATTCTTTTTTAAATTTTTTCAAAAAGATTCGAATTAGCTCGTTTTTCTCTTCTTTTTTTCGGTTGAATTTTGAATTTTAAAGAGCCGAAATTGAAGATAAAATATGTTGCAAAATTTAATTTTCAATTTTTTTTTTCCTGTTTTCTCCTCTTTTAACCGTTCAATTAAGTGTTTTTTTCATCATTTATTCTATACAAAAAACCTTCCGTAAAAGGAAAAAAAAATACAATGGAATGACAGACAGAAATACCCATTTTTATATATATATGTATATATATATATATATATATATATATATATATATATATATATATATATATATATATATATATATATATATATATATATATATATATATACATATATATCATGTTAGACCCGCTCGACGTCCATTGCTTTCCTCCTCGCCAAGGTTCTCATAGTCATCATTGTCACCGACGTCCCACTGGGTGTGAGTTTTCCTTGCCCTTATGTGGGCCTACCGAGGATGTCGTAGTGGTTTGTGCAGCCCTTTGAGACACTAGCGATTTAGGGCTATATAAGTAAACATTGATTGATTGATATATATATATATATATATATATATATATATAGATTTATTTTTTAAAAGAAAATTGAGCAAATTGGCTATTTCTGGCAATTTATTGAAGTGTGTATCAAACTGGTAGCCCTTCGCATTAATCAGTACCCAAGAAGTAGCTCTTGGTTTAAAAAAGGTTGGTGACCCCTGCATTACAGGGTATTTTGTGTAGAATTTTGAGGACAAGAATGAATTCATTCTATTTTGCAATACCATGTGGAAAAAGTGAAACGCTGTGAAGACATTCCGGGTCGTCCAAATGTGTTCAGTCAGTAGTTCATATGCTTCTTTAAAAATCCACCATTTCATTATTACTTTATTTTATCTCTGCCTCCCAGCCACAAGCCCAGTACTGCATCGACGCCCGTTTCTATGGCAACGTCAGCCGGTTCCTCAACCACATGTGCGAACCCAACCTGTTCGCCTGCAGAGTGTTCACCACACACCAGGACCTGCGTTTCCCTCACATCGCCTTCTTTGCTAGTGAAAACATCAAAGCTGGAGAGGAGCTGGGGTAAAGAAAAAAAAAAATTTCATCCATCGTCATGTTTTACATAATCACTGGGTTTGAAATGGTAGCAGAACTTACACATAAATTATACCGAAACTAACACCTACTTTCATTCATTTTACTTTTGCAAAACCCAAAACCAGTGAAGTTGGTAAATAAAAACAGAATACAATGATTTGCATATCCTTTTTAAATTATATTAATTGAATAGACAAGATATTTAATGTTCAAACTGAGAATTTTTTTTTTTTTTTAGCAAATAATCATTAAGGTGGAGTTTAATGGCAGCAACACATTGCACAAAAGTTTGCACGGGGGCATTTTTACCACTGTGTTACATGGCCTTTCCTTTTAACAACACTCAGTAAACATTTAGGAACTGAGGAGACATATTTTTTAAGCTTTTCAGGTGGAATTCTTTCCCATTCTTGCTTGAGTTGTTCAACAGTCCGGGGTCTACGTTGTAGTATTTTAGGCTTCATAATGTGCCACACATTTTCAATGGGAGACAGGTCTGGACTACAGGCAGGCCAGTCTTGTACCCACACTCTTTTACTACGAAGCCAAGCTGTTGTAACACGTAGCTTGGCATTGTCTTGCTGAAATAAGCAGGGGCGTCAATGATAACATTGCTTGGATGGCAACATATGTTGCTGTTTGTACCTTTCAGCATTAATGGTGCCTTCACAGATGTGTAAGTTACCCATGCCTTTGGCACTAATACACCCCCATACCATCACAGATGCTGGCTTTTGAACATTGCATCTATAACAATCCGGATGGTTTGTTTCCTCTTTGTTCCAGAGGACACGACGTCCACAGTTTCCAAAAACAATTTGAAATGTGGACTCGTCAGACCACAGAACACTTTTCCACTTTGCATCAGTCCATCTTAGATGAGCTCGGGCCCAGCAAAGCCGGCGGCGTTTCCGGGTGTTGTTGATAAATGGGTTTGACTTTGCATAGTAGAGTTTTAACTTGCACTTACAGATGTAGCGACAAACTGTAGTTACTGACAGTGGTTTTCTGAAGTGTTCCTGAGCCCATGTGGTTATATCCTTTACACACGGATGTCACTTTTTGATGCAGAACCGCTTGAGATACCAAAGGTCAAGGGCTTTCAATGTTACGTGCAGTGATTTCTCCAGATTCTCTGAACCTTTTGATGATATTACGGACCGTAGATGGTGAAATCCCTAAATTCCATGCAATAGCTCGTTGAGAAATGTTGTTCTTAAACTGTTCGACAATTTGCGCACGCATTTGTTCATAAAGCGGTGACCCTCGCCCCATCCTTGTTTGTGAACGACTGAGCATTTCATGGAAGCTGCTTTTATACCCAATCATGGCACCCACCTGTTCCCATTTTAGTTTGTTCACCTGTGGAATGTTCCAAATAAGTGTTTGATGAGCATTCCTCAACTTTCTCAGTCTTTTTTGCCACTTGTGCCAGCTTTTTTGAAACATGTGGCCGGCATCAAATTCCAAATGAGCGAATATTTGCAAAAAATTACAAAAGTTTACCAGTTTGAACGTTAAGTATCTTGTCTTTGCAGAGTATTAAAATGAATATAGGTTGAAAAGGACTTGCAAATTATTGTATTGTGTTTTTTTTTTTTACCATTTACACAATGTGACAACTTCACTGGTTTTGGGGTTTTGTAGTACACAATAAAAAGATGTCTGACAATCCTTTTTTTCCTTTTCTCCACTTGTCAGCTTTAACTACGGCAAGCACTTCTGGGAAGTGAAAAACAAGATGTTCAGTTGTGACTGCGGCTCCTCCAAGTGCAAGTACTCGTCGGCAGCCATGGCGTCGCTACAGGCGGACAGCACGCCCGAGGACCAGCGGCAGCCCAGCGCCTCTCCGGACACCAGCTCCTCCAATGCCCCCTCAAGCCCCTCCTAGACACGTACTCACACATTTTTCTCCACGTCCAAGAACTTATTATTATTATTATTTTTTTTTTACAGAGGAATTGGTTCCATTTTTCAGTCATGGAGAGAAAAAAAAAGTGTTTTGTGGCAGAACAAGATGAGCAATTGGACAACTGTGAATGGTGGAATGCTGCCATTTGCCTCCTGCTATAGACAAACAAAAAAAAAACGGCCAGCAGGGGGCAGCAAACATCAGTCTACATTTCATGTTTACCTTCACTGATGAGTCACTGATGAGACATTTTTATTTTTATTTTTTTAGAAGGAGCATCGGTTCATACCCACCTGGGTGACTTTTGACCTTTTTAAAATTGGAAGCATTCCAGCAAAATGAAGTTATTTGTGGAGTGTTTGAAAGAGCACATGTGTGTTTGATGAGTTCACACGACAGTGGCAGGACTCATCCTAACTGGAAGAAAATGGTGCTCTTTTCTTTTCTTTTTTTTTTACATGCACATTATTGACCCTTGTGAACATTGTTTGTAAAATAAGAGAATGGTCTGTTTTTTTTAAATGTTAGTTTTCTAATCATGCTTCACTGTAGGTGGCTCTGCTCATAATTATTTAGATTTCATGATAGATGTCGTGCAAAATCTTGATGGAGGGCGGGCGGGGGGGGAAGGAAGAAAAAAAGATTCCATTTTGTTCTGTTACATATTTCTGAAGCGGGAACTATGGTTGTCTTTTTCAATAAATTTACTACTAATACATTCTTTTTGCTTGTTGCGCTTTAGTTTTTGTTACTCCTATTACCACCGCCAGGTACAAAACTGTGAAGAGACGGGGCCGACGGCGGGGCGGGACACGCTTTGGCCCGGCTCAAAATGGCGGCCAGGAGGCGGAGTATGTAGAGGAACAAAGAGGCGGGGCGTGCCTGGAGCGACGCCGCCCCAATCAAGATCAGGTGCGTGACACACACACCGGTTCTCAATCTGCCTATCTCTTCGCAGCGTTTAAGAGGGGAGAAGGAGGAAGGAGCGAAAGGGAGAGGTGGAGTGTCCACAGGAGAGCAGAAGTGACAAAACACGAACGGTCGAAGAATGAGCCCCAGAGGAAGACGACGTCACCGGCAACTGGGAAGCCGGCCGAGACGAGCAGCGGAGGAGGAGGTAGGCAGATTGAGAACCTGATCTTGATTGTGGCGGCGTCGCTCCAGGCACGCCCCGCCTCTTTATTCCGCTGCATACTACGCCTCCTGGCCGCCATCTTGAGCCGGGCCAAAGGGTGTCCCGCCCCGCCGTCGGCTCCGTCCCTCCACAAATACCATACCAACTTTATTTATAAAGCCTTTTAAAAACAATCACAGTTAAAAAACAAAGGGCTGTACACCACAAAGGACAGACTAAAAAAATAACATTTAAAACAGAAGTAACGTACACATTGAAAAGGCAAATACAAATGACCCCAAGAACAATTTCTTTGATAAAAAGGAGTTAAAAACAGTTTAAAGTCTCAGGTAATAAGTATTGTCTGTTAGTTCGCAACAAGTTACTGGCATGAGTACGAATATGATTGTGAATATAAGTCTAAATGTGTGTGAATATTACTGAGAATATGAATACAAGTCTGAATGTGTGTGAATATGATTGTAAATATGAGGGCGAATGTGTGTGTGAGTATCAATGCGATTGTGAATATAAGTCTAAATGTGTGAATATTATTTTCTGAATATGACCGTAGTACAAATATACGCATGAATATGTGTGTGAATATGAGAAAGAATATACGAGTGTAAATATGTGTGTGAATATGAGGATTAAAATGCGTGTGAATATGAATATACATATGAGTACAATTATGTGTGACACGTTCACGTCAGCTGGGATAGATTCCAGCTAACACGAATGATGACAAGCAGTATAGAAAATAACACAATAGCTTATTGTATTTGTTTCATAATTAATTAGAAGATACATTCTTGAGGTCTTAAACTCAAGAAAAGATTTCTTTCAAAAATCTTTTTAAATGTCTTTATTTTTATTTTCAACACAAAATAAAATCCAAATATAAATGAAGAAAATGAGGATTAAGAAATGTGAGGAAATGCAAATTAAATAATAAAAAATAAATAACGGTTTGAATTGGTCCAGGTTATCGGGGACTGTTATTACTGACGGACTGGTGTCGTGTTGCGACTCCAGCCAGGCACGTAAGAAAACCCTCGTCTCCATGGGGACGTCTCTGCTGTCCCGTTCACTCATTTGCCGTTTACCCACTAATGCAGGGGTAGGCAACCCAGAATATGTGTCTGACACCCCTGTTCTTGAGTATTATTTTGAGAAAAATATAAAACCATTCACGTGTTAAATATTTCAGTTCTGTTTTTGCAGCACGGCGAAGCGACAGGAAGCCAATCAGTCGTCATTCCCGCTGAGAGAGTTCGGGATAAGAAAAAGTCTGTTTGAGAATAAAGTCATTGATGAAAGGTTGAACACAGGAAGCAGACTTTCCGCATTCCACGATGGCAGCCAGTGATTGTGTGTGTGTGTGTGTGTGTGTGTGTGTGTGACCCCGCCTCATGATGCACGCAAAGTGTTTGCTATTTAAATTTACTCGTCATTCTTTGACATGACTGCCTTGAAGAAAACACGTCCTCACACTTCTAGATGGAGAGAAACACAATCTGCTTTGATTTATGGTAAGAATACTTTTTTAATAAAGTATTACTGTCTGTAGAGATGGTAACTTTCACATTTAAACTAATACGCTGCAAATTCCTAATACAGGTGTTGATACATTTCGATATTTTTTTACGTCACATTTAATGGTGAGATTAATGATGATAACTTCGCTATCCGGTTTCTGTATTTAGTTTTTTTACATTTCTAAGTATCATATTTAAGTATCCAGTTTGTCCTAGGTGTGGAAGTACTAATTACCATTCACTAGAATGCATCAGTCTTGTTTTTTGTCATGTAATACAAAGTGTTTATACTGTAAGTGTTGTTCGTATTACACACCGGCGGTTTAATTGCGACATTACCAAATTTCTGGGTGTTGAAATCGGCATGTAAAATCGCTGATGCTGATCAGTAGCATGTGTATGGGATGTCCGATGTAAATTAGCATCGAGCTAACACATTTTGAAAAAGTGGAGCCTTACTTTTGAATGCTTTCTCAGGCAAACACAACCCAAAACTAGTGACGTTGGGACGTTGTGTAAATGGTAAATAAAAACAGAATACAATGATTTGCAATTTTTTTTCTACTTATATTCAATTGAATGGACTGCAAAAACAAGATATTTAATTCTTGAACTGGGAGATGTATTTTATTGTAATTAGAATTTAATGGCAGCAACACGCTGCAAAAGAGTTTGCACTTTTACCACTGTGTTACATGGCCTTTCCTTTTAACAACACTCTGTAAACATTTGGGAACTGAGAAGACCAATTTTTGAAGCTTTTCAGGTAGAATTCTTTCCCATTCTTGCTTGATGTACAGCTTAAGTTGTTCAACAGTCCGGGGTCTTCGTTGTGGTATTTTAGGCTTCATAATACGCCACACATTTTCAACGGGAGACAAGTCTGGACTACAGTCAGGCCAGTCTAGTACCCGCACTCTTTTACTATGAAGCCAAGCTGTTGTAACACATGGCTTGGCATTGTCTTGCTGAAATAAGCAGGGGCATCCATGATAACTTTGCTTGGATGGCAACACATGTTGTTCCAAAACCTGTATGTACGTTTCAGCATTAATGGTTTCTTCACAGATGTGTAAGTTACCCATGCCTTGGGCACTAATACACCCCCATACCATCACAGAGGCTGGCTTTTGAACTTTGCGTCTATAACAGTCTGGATGGTTCCTTCCTCTTTGTTCTGGAGGACACGGCGTCCACAGTTTTTCAAAAAAAAAAAAAAATCTAAAGTCACTAAATACTGTTGGTCGCTACATCTGTAAGTGCAAGTTAAAGCTCTACTATGCAAAGCGAAAGCCATTTATCAACAACATCCAGAAACGCCGCTGGCTTCTCTGGGCCCGAGATCATCTAAGATGGACTGATGCAAAGTGGGAAAGTGTTCTGTGGTCTGACGAGTCCACATCTCAAATTTTTTGGGGAAATATTCGACATTGTGTCATCTGGACCAAAGGGGAAGCGAACCATCCAGAATGTTATCGACGCAAAGTTCAAAAGCCAGCATCTGTGATGGTATGGGGGTGCATTAGTGCCCAAGGCATGGGTAACTTACACATCTGTGAAGGCACCATTAATGCTGAAAGGTACATACAGGTTTTGGAACAACATATGCTGCCATCTAAGCGCCGTCTTTTTCATGGACGCCCCTGCTTATTTCAGCAAGACAATTCCAAGCCACATTCAGCACGTGTTACAACAGCTTGGCTTCGTAAAAAAAAAGTGTGTGAGTACTTCCCCGGCCCGCCTGCAGTCCAGACCTGTCTCCCATGGAAAATGTGTGGCGCATTATGAAGCGTAAAATACGACAGCAGAGACCCTGGACTGTTGAACGACTGAAGCTCTACATAAAACCAGAATGGGAAAAAATTCCACTTTCAAAGCTTCAAGAATTAGTTTCCTCAGTTCCCAAACGTTTATTGAGTGTTGTTAAAAGAAAAGGTGATGTAACACAGTGGTGAACATGCCCTTTCCCAACTACTTTGGCACGTGTTGCAGCCATGAAATTCTAAGTTAATTATTATTTGCAAAAAAAAAAATAAAGTTTATGAGTTTGAACATCAAATATATTGTCTTTGTAGTGCATTCAACTGAATATGGGTTGAAAAGGATTTGCAAATCATTGTATTCCGTTTATATTTACATCTTAGACAATCTCCCAACTCACATGGAAACGGGGTTTGTGTGTCTTCTTCCAATCACGTCGTGCCAAAAAAAAGAAATGCATGCACAATCCAGAAGGGACTGAGTCCTATGTCCAGTTTGTGCACAATATCAACAATGATACCCATTATGTCCATCAGCACTGCGCTCTGCTACGTTCAGCTCATGGCGGATGCTGACCTTGGGGGCGGAGTACGAGGACACCTGGGCCCTGTCGCCCGGCAGGAGGAGCGCGCCCAGGCGGCAGGTGGAGGAGGACCCCGGGGGGACATGCGCTGCTACCCTGGAGCCGGAGGACCCTTCCGAGAAACCTGACGACATCGCCGCTAGTAAATATGACACGGTTACATACTTGGCTGCGTCCAGCAGAGTGGGGACGAGGGACAGACACCAGATGGAGACCAGCTCTCTTTGGCCCGGCAGGTAATTCTCCCTGTTCAGCAACCATGTGAGCACTTGTCCTAACGCCTATTACCAGATAGGGGTTTATACCGTTACGCAAATTGAATTCCGAGATGTCCCAGTCTCAATCTTGGGCTGTGTATCGGAGCTGATATTTACCTTTTTTAACCGATGGCCTGATGAGCTTCTGAGCCCACCTGATCTTTATCACAGCTGTGTTTACATTGTACTCACGAGATTCCTCCAGAAGGGACTCACATATGAACTTGAAGTGCCATCCCATTCCTAACCCATAGGGTTCAATATGATGTCGGTCCACCTTTTGCAGCTAAAGTGGGGCAAAACAGTATTTAGTCAGCCACCGATTGTGCAAGTTCTCCCACTTAAAATGATGACAGAGGTCTGTAATTTTCATCATAGGTACACTTCAACTGTGAGAGACAGAATGTGAAAAAAAAAATCCAGGAATTCACATAGTAGAAATTTTAAAGAATTTATTTGTAAATTATGGTGGAAAATAAGTATTTGGTCACCCATTCAAAGCTCTCACTGATGGAAGGAGGTTTTGGCTCAAAATCTCACGATACATGGCCCCATTCATTATTTCCTTAACATGGATCAATCATCCTGTCCCCTAAGCAGAAAAACAGCCCCAAAGCATGATGTTTCCACCCCCATGCTTCACAGTAGGTATGATGTTCTCGGGATGCAACTCAGTATTCTTCCTCTTCCAAACACGACAAGTTGAGTTTATACCAAAAAGTTATATTTTGGTTTCATCTGACCACATGACATTCTTCCAATCCTCTGTTGTATCATCCATGTATCCATTTTGGGAGAAAGAAGAATACTGAGTTGCATCCAAAGAACACCATACCTACTGTGAAGCATGGGGGTGGAAACATCATGCTTTGGGGCTGTTTTTCTGCTAAGGGGACAGGACGATTGATCCGTGTTAAGGAAAGCATGAATGGCGCCATGTATCGTGAGATTTTGAGCCAAAACCTCCTTCCATCAGTGAGAGCTTTGAATGGTTGACCAAATACTTATTTTCCACCATAATTTACAAATAAATTCTTTAAAATTCCTACAATGTTAATTCCTGGATTTTTTTTCACATTCTGTCTCTCACAGTTGAAGTGTACCTATGATGAAAATTACAGACCTCTGTCATCATTTCGAGTTGGAGAACTTGCACAATCGGTGGCTGACTAAATACTTTTTTGCCCCACTGTATTACAGCTTCAACTCTTCTGGGAAGGCTGTCCACAAGGTTGGGGAGTGTGTTTATAGGAATTTTTCACCATTCTTCCAAAAGCGAATTGGTGAGGTCACAGACTGATGTTGGTCGAGAAGGCCTGGCTCTCAGTCATCCCAAAGGTGTTCTATCGGGTTCAGGTCAGGACTCTGTGCAGGCCAGTCAAGTTCATAAACACCAGACTCTGTCATCCATGTCTTTATGGACCTTGCTTTGTGCACTGGTGCATAGTCATGTAGTAATAGGAAGGGGCCCGCACCAAACTGTTTCCACAAGGTTTGGAGCATGGAGTTGTCCAAAATGTTTTGGTATCCTGGAGCATTCAAAGTTCCTTTCACTGGAACTAAGGGGCCAAGACCAACTCCTGACACTCTCAAGCAGACACAATTACATTTTTACCAAGTTGGCATGTTGTGTAATTCGTAAATAAAAACAATACAATGATATACAAAATATTTTCTACTTATATGCAATTGAATAGACTGCAAAGACAAGATATTTAATGTTCGAACTGAGAAACTTGTTTTTTTTTTTTGCAAATAATCATTAACTTATAATTTAATGGCAACAACACATTGCAAAAAAGGGCATTTTTACCACTGTGTTACATGGCCTTTCCTTTTAACAACACTCAGTATATTTTTGCTGAAAGGATTTAGTAGAGAACATCCACGATAAAGTTTGCAACTTTCGGTGCTAAGATAAAAGCCCTGCCTCTACCGGAAGTCGCAGACGATGACGTCGCAAGTGTGGGGGCTCTTCACATATTCACAATGTTTATAATGGGAGCCTCCAACAAAAAGTGCTATTCGAACCGAGAAAACGACAAATTCCCCATTAATTTGAGCGAGGATGAAAGATTCGTGTTTGAGGATATTGATAGCGACGGACTAGAAAAAAAAAAGCACGTTTGCATTGGGACGGATTCCGCCACGCCCCCTCCACAGTTAGCTTCAGAATAACAACGTTATTACAAAGAATAAGAGACCTCTCTAGAAAGGTTGGTCTTTCTTAAAAATGCATGCGTTTTGTTATGTTCAGTGTTAAAAAAAATATTATATGACTCTTACGGAAATACATTTTAAAATATTTGGCTTCTTGGCTCTCTCAGCCAAAAAGGTTCCCGACCCCTGCACTACGCCATGCCGTTAAAGCAGACGACATTTAGCTGTGTGTGTGCGTAGCGCTCATACTTCCTAAAAACCCGTGACGTCTTGCGTACACGTCATCGTTACACAACGTTTTCAAGACGAAACTCCCGGGAAATTTAAAATTGCAATTTAGTAAACTAAAAAGGCCGTATTGGCATGTGTTGCAATGTTAATATTTCATCATTGATGTATAAACTATCGGATTGCACGGTGGGTAGTAGTGGGTTTCAGTAGGCCATGTGTGTCAAACTCTGGCCCGTGGGCCAAAATTGGCCCGCCTTTTAATTTAATTTGACCCTTGAGGCAATATCTAATTAACATTAGAGCTGGCCCGCCGGTATTATACACCGCATTCACCGCTAATATTCATACTTGCCAACCCCCCCAAAAATTTCCAGGGCAACCATTCTCCCAAATTTTTCCCGATTTCCAATATTGGGGGCGTGCCTTAAAGGTACAGCCTTTGACATCCCCTACAACCTGTCGTCACATCCGCGCTTTTCCTCCTTTAAAACAGCGTGCCGGCACAGTCACGTAATGTATGTAGCTTCTACACACACCTAAGTGAATGCAGGTCATACTTGGTCAACAGCCATACAGGTCACACTGAGGGTGGACGTATAAACAACTTTAACACTGTTACAAATATGCGCCACACTGTGAACCCACACCAAACAAGAATGACAAAGACATTTGCACCGTAACACAACACAAACACAACATAACCAATACACAGAACCCCTTGCAGCATTAACTCTACAATATCTGGCTTGGGCACATCAGATTGGATCAGTGTGTCGCGAACTGAGCAGTAAAAAGGCCTGAATGTTGTATCCATTCATTATTGTTTTTTTATTTTCAAATTTATTATTAGCCTGTGGAAAAAGTTTACCTCAGAAGGCTGCAAATAGAAAAGACGTATTCAACTATTAAAATTTTGATATTTTTTAATTATTATCATTATTATTTGAAACTCGATTTTGCATGTCACTATAAAGTTATATAAGTCTTGCTTGTTCAATATTCAATGCAAAACTTGTTCGGGTCCCTTTTAAAAGGTTAATTTGTTAAACCTGGGCCCCCGGCTTTGTTCAGTTTTAAATTTTGGCCCACTCTGTATTTGAGTGTGACACCCCTCTTTAGCCCTAATTGAGTTAGGGCCGCCCTGCGTGTAAATTGTTGTTGTCAATGAGCCCTGCGCGCTGATTGGCCAGCATCGATCACGTGACTAGGGGTGGGGGCGTGGTCAGACAGAGTCCACATGACAACTGCTGGGTGTCACATTGTTGCAGGAAGACAGCAGCAGGCAGGCCGGGCTCCGCGGAACCAGCCCGGCCACCTCTTTCGTTTCAACCGGTGTTCGGACGCGGCCGACATGTCGACGCGCGACTCCTCCAGCTTCTTTTGTCTTTCTTGCCAACTTTGAGCATTTATTTATTTATTTATTTTTTAATTGTTACACGCCGAATGAATCAGCCGTTTTCCCGCTTCCGGGCTCGAACTGCGACCGTTTCGGTGGTGATGCGTCTTCTTCCCGTTGGCACTCACACCGCTTTGGATTCCCTCTGGTGGGTCTGTTGTTTGTCAGAATGGCGCGTTTCGCCGACGAGCTCCCCGGCCGCTATGGAGGGAGTGCCGGCGGCGCGGGAGGAGGAGGCGGAGGCGGCGGGCGAGGAGCACCGGGCGCCGGGAGAGGCGGCGGCGGCGGTGGCGCCCGGGGTGGAGGCGCTCCGGGCGGCCAGAGGATGTACAAACAGTCGATGGCCCAAAGAGCTCGGACCATGGCCATTTACAACCCCAACCCCGTCAAGCAGAACTGCCTCACTGTCAACCGCTCCCTCTTCATCTTCCGGGAAGACAACCTCATCCGGAAGTACGCTAAACGTATAACGGAGTGGCCATATCCTTTTCTTTTTCCACACTTTGCTGCCTTTTAATCTATCAACCACATGATGCTGATCAGGCTGGAACATCCACGTCTTGCTTCCGCGCAACACTGGATGCACCTGTCGCACCACACACACACACACACACACACACACACACACACACACACACACACACTTGTATTTGTTGCCTTCTTGAGACCTACAAAAAATGCTTCCCTCTTTAGGACCACCCTTTCTAGATATATAAATATTTGTACTTACAACATTAATAATATATGCAAACTATGCAAATATAAAAAAGGTGAGCGTTTAATAGTGGGTCCAGACTGAGACCAAAAAAAAAAAAACTCCAATAGCCATAGCACACAAAAACAAGTTACCAAGAATACACAAGACTTGCAACAGAGTCAATTTGAAAAAAAACTCTCCTTTTTGGCACCACCCTAGTTTAGATTTCACCACCAGGGATGCAAATGAGACATTCTCTATTAGATGCAATGGTTTTTCGTATTGGGACCATGATTTTTGGTCCTCATATAGACGGTACTTTTCCTTATTGATGTCTCAAGAAGGGTTGAAACACACACACACACACACACGCTTATATGTGTTACCTTCTTGAGACCTCTGAAAAATGCCCCCATTTTTATATCACTCTCTTTAGATATATAAATATTTGTATTTACAACATTAATAATATATACATACAGTACAAAAATAAAAAATGTAAGCTTTTAGTTAATTTTTTGTTTGTAATTGGTTTTTAATCTTAATTATTACCATTTATGTCTCTCTCTCTATATACAGTATATATATATATTTTTTGATAAATGTTATTTCTTCCATACTCTTGTTATTATATATGTTAGCAAGAGGGGAAGAACTTCAAAATTCTTACACACACTTGTTATTTCATATGGTGGCCAGAGGAGGAGCACTTTTAAAACCGACACAGTCAATTAGCAAATAAGACATTCTATATTAAATGCAATGGATTTCTGTATCAAGACCATGGTTTTGGTCCTAACTTGTTCACCGGTCCTCTTATAGACAGTACTTTTCCTTGTTGATGTCTCAAGAGGGGGTTGAAACACACACACACACACACACGCTTGTATTTGTTGCCTTCTTGAGACCTACAAAAAAATGCTTCCCTCTTTAGGACCACCCTTTCTAGATATATAAATATTTGTATTTACAACATTAATAATATATGCAAACTATGCAAATATAAAAAAGGTAAGCGTTTAGTAGGGGGTCCAGACTGAGACCAAGAAAAAAAACCTCCAATAGCCATAGCACACAAAAACAAGTTACAAAGAATACACAAGACTTGCAACAGAGTCAATTTGAAAAAAAAACTCTCCTTTTTGGCACCACCCTAATTTAGATTTCACCACCAGGCGTGCAAATGAGACATTCTCTATTAGATGCAAAATATTAGATGCAATGGTTTTCCGTATTGGGACCATGATTTTTGGTCCTCATATAGACGGTACTTTTCCTTGTTGATGTCTCAAGAAGGGTTGAAACACACACACACACACACACACACACACACACACACAAAACAACACAAACACACACAAAACAACACACAAACACACACGCTTATATTTGTTACCTTCTTGAGACCTCCGAAAAATGCCCACCTTTATATATCACTGTCTTTAGTTGTATTTATAACATTAATAATATATACATACTGTACATAAATAAAAAAAAAGGTAAGCTTTTAGTTAATAATGTTTGTAATTGGTTTTTAATCTTAATTAGTGCCATTTATGTCTCTCTTTCTATATACAGTGTATATATATATTTTTGATACATTTTATTTCTTACACACATTTGTTATTTCATATGTTGGCCAGAGGGAGAGCACTTTTAAAACCGACACAGTCAATTTCCAAATAAGACATTCTCTATTAGATGCAATGGTTTTCTGTATCAAGACCATGGTTTTGATCCTAACTTGTTCACCGGTCCTCATATAGACAGTAATTTTCCTTGTTGATGTCTCAAGAAGGGTTGAAACACACACACACACACACACACACACACGCTTGTATTTGTTGCCTTCTTGAGACCTACAAAAAATGCTTCCCTCTTTAGGACCACCCACAACATTAATAATATATGCAAACTATGCAAATATAAAAAAGGTGAGCGTTTAATAGTGGGTCCAGACTGAGACCAAAAAAAAAAAAACTCCAATAGCCATAGCACACAAAAACAAGTTACCAAGAATACACAAGACTTGCAACAGACTCAATTTGAAAAAAACTCTCACTTTTGGTACCACCGTAATTTATATTTCACCACCAGGGGTGCAAAGGGGGGATTATATTTATATTTTGAATGAGACATTCTCTATTAGATGCAATGGTTCTCTATTAGATGCAATGGTTTTCCGTATTGGGACCATGATTTTAGCTTAGGCGGCGGCTCTTTGTTGTTAAGGCGGCCGCCTTAGCAACAAAGTGCGGCGGGAAACCCTAACGAGCAACCAAAGACAGGAGTGGTGCAACATTGATATGAGTTCCTAAAACATTATTTTCTGCATATTTGTCAACCATCTATTCTGCGGAATAATCATGACGCTCGTAGCTTTTTGATGACGCACTGATCCGATAAACGTGACCCGATCATTCGGATAGATATATGATTTATATCCACATACGAAAGATGCCCAGGTCGGATTTGAAAAATTCAGAACTGTCCTGTTTCCAAAAGCTCCTCCTGGCCGTGGACAATAATATATGCGCACAGCGAGTAAGCGTCGGTTGCAGAAAAACCTGCGTTTGAAACAAAAAATGATTATTGAATATTTTGAAAAGATTCTGTCTTGTTCAAACACTGATGACATCTATTAAACAAGACAAGAAGCAAAGAATTAAACAGAGACAGAATTAAATTTGAAGAGAGACGCTTGGGCATTTGTACCCTTGTACTGTGTCATTACGCTCTGCCAAAAGATTGCACGCCTCCTTTTTTTATTTGGACCTTCCCTAACCACATGGGCATTGCGGTTTATAAAGGACAAAGGTCGTAAAAGTTCACAGAGAAGGTCGTAAACAGTTCACAGAAAAAGGTCAGTTAAAAAAAGAGGTTCGTAAAAGAGTTCAAAGAGAGGTCGCATGGCGGGGAGTCTGGTCCTGCTTCCTCTTCGCGTTTGTAGTTCTTGGGTCAGACAATATCTTTTTCTTTGATTACAATACATGAAAGAAACAGAACACCCTCATTTTGCTTCCCCACCCTACTCAGTGGAGTTTTACGAGCCTTACTCTTGGTAGGTTGCAAAGACAGCTTTTGCTTCTCACCAGGAACTCAATGTAACACAAAGTTTTTGTGATAACTTAAAAAACAATTATTCTTGTGATAACTTATAAACAGTTATTCTTAATCGTAATAATAATGTGGATGTAAATCGATTTTTTTTTACCGGCCCGCATTTAAAGTAACATGCAGTGTGAGAAATTTTTTACAATATAACTAAAACCATTCTTACTTACTAAACCATCCCATGTGTGTTGTCTGAAGGAGTGTTTTCATGTATTTTTTTTCGTGCTATGGCAATGTAATCAAGCGAGCATCATTAGCATGAGCTAATATACTCAGACGTGCGTTGCGTCAGACGGCATAGACACGCACTAGAAGAGGTTGTGTTTAGAATTGTGTGTAGTAGCAGCTATCATGGGGCAAGCACACAGCGATTGGTACACTACAACCAAACAAAGCCAAACATGCTTTATCATTGTCATGCTCCAAACCTGCTGTGCACTAATATTTATAGTCACACAGAGTGTGTGTGTGTGTGTGTGTGTGTGTGTGTGTTTTCTTCTTCTTCTTCCTGAGGGTGTTTAATAGAAAACAATTGCAAAGACCTGCCACCCTGAAGGGAATAAGCGGTAGAAAATGGAAGGATGATTCAGAGGCTTAGTTTGTAATTTATTTGTGTTATGATAACATTATTTTTTTCTTTTAAAATTTTGATATAATTTTGGTAAAATTACTCTTTTTTTTTTTTTTTTTTTTTTTTTTTTTTTTTTTTTTCACATTACTATGATTTTATTTTCCAAATAATGCATTTGTATTTAACCTTTATTAACCCTAAACAAGATTAAATAAAACATGTATAATTTGGAAAGTAAAATTATACTAATGGAAGAAAAAGTGTAATTTTTCCCCAACTACATCAGAATTTCACAAGAGAACTATTGTAATGTTAAAATAAAATTGGAGATCTCCGATAATGTCAGACTGCCGATATTATCGGCCGATAAATTCTTTAAAATGTAGTATCGGAAATGATCGATACCGGTTTCAAAAAGTAGAATATATGACTTTTTAAAACGTGCCGGCCTAATCACATAATACCTACGGCTTTTCACACACACACAAATGAATGCAAGGCATACTTGGTCAACAGCCATACAGGTCACACTGAGGGTGGCCGTATAAACAACTTTAACACTGTTACAAATATCCGCCACACTGTGAACCCACACCAAACAAGAATGACAAACACATTTTGGGAGAACATCCGCACCGTAACACAACATAAACACAACAGAACAAATACCCAGAACCCCTTGCTGCACTACCTCTTCCGGGACAGACACTACAATATCACCCGCCGCTACCCCGCCCCACCCAACCCTGCCCAACTCAACCTCCTCTCAGGGAAAGCATGTCCCAAATGTTTTGAGGCATGTTAAAAAAAATAATGCACTTTGTGCCATGTTGCCATTTTTTTCCCATGACTTGAGTTGATTTATTTTGGAAAGCTTGTTACATTGTTTAATGCATCCAGCGGGGCATCACAACAAAATTAGGCATAATAATGTGTTCATTCCACGACTGTATATATCGGTATCGGCTGATATTGGAATCGGTAATTAAGAGTTGGACAATATCGGATATCGGCAAAAAAGCCATTATCGGACATCTCTAAATAAAATCTGTCTTTCTTGTTGAAAAGGTAAAAAAAAAAAAAATCTCGTAGTATAACAACTTTCTGGGAATATAGGTATTATTTTATGTGTTTATTTTCTTTTATTGAATTACTACACTTCAGTGCATCAATGTATTGAATGAGGGAGTTCAAAATAATGCAGAGTAAGTGTGTTCGATTGACGGAAATGACGATTATCAGCTTGTCGAATGAGGGGGATTAAGATAATGTGCAATGTGTGTAAAAATCGTATATCAATGTGTTGAATGGGAGAGATATAAGTAATGTGCAGTGTGTTTGAAAGTGTCCATGAATGAGGTGGCGTCTTGTCCAGGGTGTACCCCGCCTTCCGCCCGATTTTAACTAAGATAGGCACCAGCGCCCCCTGCGACCCCAAAGGGAATAAGCGGTAGTAAATGGATGGATGAATGAGGGAGAAAATGCACAAGGCAAGTTGAAGCTCTGTCCATGGTGCTGAATTCCTTTCCTTCCATGCGCTGTAGGCTTCAACTAAACACAAGCACTCGACTGGAGCTTATGTTGTGTCTCAAATTTAACAGCTGCATTGTTTGCGCACTTCAGTAAGTGTACTTCAGTAAGTGTGCTTACGATGTTTCACAGTGAAATGCTGCCCCAAATTGATTTACCTTTTTTGTGGACAATATTTCTTCTTCCTCGGTTAACTACACAACTTTTGATATGATATCGGAGCGTAGAGTATCGGCCCATAATTATATTGATCCAACATAACATCAGCAATTATCATACATAATTGTAGTACTACTTGCATTATTTTGTAGTGTGGAATGTTCGAAAATGTTTGGTCAGGTGAAATGAGTCAAACAGAGAACAATGATAAGCATAAAAAACTCGCACATGTTTAACATTAACTGGAGTTACGCTGTCTTTAAATTGGTAATTTGTTAGTATCTCTTTAAAGGCCTACTGAAATGAGATTTTCTTATTTAAACGAGGATATCAGGTCTATTCTATGTGTCATACTTGATCATTTCGCGATATTGCCATATTTTTGCTGAAAGGATTTAGTAGAGAACATCGACGATCAAGTCCGCAACTTTTGGTCGCTAATAAAAAAGCCTTGCCTGTACCGTCACCGGTTGTAGGGATCCTCACATTTTTTATAATCATAGCCACCAGCAGCAAGTGCAATCCGGACCGAGAAAGCAACGATTTCCCCATTAATTTGAGCGAGGATGAAAGATTCGTGGAGAAGGAAAGTTAAAGTGAAACACTAAAAAAAAAAAAAAAAAAAAAGAAAAGGCAACAACAGTGTGAGCGATTCAGATGTTATTAGACACATTTACTAGGATAAATCTGGAAAATCCTTATCTGCTTATTCTGTTAATAGTGTTTTAGTGAGATTACAAAGTCATACCTGAAAGTCAGAGGGCTGCGGTGAACGCCAGTGTCTCTCAGAGAAGCCAATGGAGGAGCCAAGATCACAGCTGCCTTTTTGACAGCTACAGGAGGAGGTCGCATAATCCTCTCAAGTGTCCGGAAAGAGCCGACTTAATATCACAATTTGCCCATCCAAAAACATGCTGGTTGACGTAGAGAAACATGTTCGCTTGACCGCCCCGTGTTAAAGCTTCACAACAAACAAAGAAACACCGGCTGTGTTTCGGTGCTAAAAGCAGCTGCAATCCACTGCTTTCCACCAACAGCATTGTTCTTTATAGTCTCCATTATTTATTGAACAAATTGCAAAAGATTTAGCAACACAGATGTCCAAATTACTGTGTAATTATGCGATGAAAAGAGACGACTTTTAGCCTTAAGTGGTGCTGGGCTAAAATGTCCCCTCCAACCAATAACGTCACAAACACGAATCATCATTCTGCAACGTTTTCAACAGGAAACTCCGAGGGAAATTTCAAATTGTAATTTATTAAACTAAACCGGCCGTATTGGCATGTGTTGCAATGTTAATATTTCATCATTGATATATAAACTATCAGACTGCGTGGTCGGTAGTAGTGGGTTTCAGTGGGCCTTTAAAACAAGCTATAAGTGCACTTTTGTGCATGATGTCACTAAGATGACATATCAAAACAACACTAAATTAAAATGTACTTTTTGTACAGAACGCCACTAGAATAGTTTAAAACAAAGTGCACTTTTTTGCATAATGTTACACAAGATATTTCAATAATTGTCAAATAAAAATGAGCTGCATAATAGGTTAGTGCGGACGTTATCTCGTTCTGTTGCTGACTTTTTTTTTTTTTCCATATGGTGCTGATCTGGAAATAGTTGCTTCGGCATTTTGTTGGTGTGGCACCGGCCGGAAATGTTGACATGTAGAGTTTCAAGCACTCTTCATTCTCTAGCGGGTGACTTTTCAAATGAGGCTACATCAGCAGTGCGGCTACTTTTTGTAGCAAAGCTTTTGCCGCATAAATGTTCAACATAGTCGATCGTAGTGGGTTTCAGGAGGCCTTTAAATTAAGCTCATGACGCAGTAAGTTCAATGATGCGGACACGTTTGTTACTGTGAAGTGAATTTTATTTATATCGCGCTTTTCTCTAGTGACTTAAAGTGCTTTATTTAGCAAAACCCAATATCTAAGTTACATTTAAACCTGTGTGGGTGGCACTGGGAGCAGTTGGGTAAAGTGTCTTGCCCAAGGGCACAACGGCAGTGACTAGGATGGCAAACGCGGGAATCGAACCTGGAACCCTCAAGTTGCTGGCACGGCCACTGTACCAAACGAGCTATACTGCCCCTGGATACTCTCTAATACGCTTCTGCCTTGGAGACTTTAAAATTATTTGATATTTGTTTGCTCTTTTAGACTGCGATATTTCTCAATTAAGGACACTTAATACAAATATTTAGCTTGTGTGCTATTGTTTGCTGAGCTGTTGTGTAACCGCTAGCTCCCAGTGGCCAAAAGCCTTCCATGTTTACCTTAAATAACTTGATTAGAATACAATAAAATGCAAACCATGTGTGCCTATTGGAGGACATTTTAAAACAGCTGTCTATATTTGCACAAGTAAACACACTGCAGGACGCCGTCTATCGGAGATGATATCACACATTTTACATGTAAGCACATATAATCCCATACTTGATATTGAATATTGATATCGGCAAACTCTTAGTAGGATGTTTGGTGAGTTTTGAAGCATTTTAAGGAGGTCAAATTACAGCTCAAAGAGGCAAAAATGCCTTTTTGTAGGAAACTTTTGTTTTGAAGGGGTTTTTGCCAACTTCCTGTTGATTTTTTGCTGAAGGATGTGAGTGTATGAAATCTAGGTCTACAGTTGTGATCAAAATGTTTCAACCCCCACACAATTTTGGTGTTTTAGAAAGTTGAACATTTCTTCCGTATTTTGTTTATAGTCATATCAAATAAAGATGTGTAAAATAGACAAATGCAACTTAAATTGTAACACTGTATTTTACAAAATACCAAAAATGTTGATTTGGAGGTGTGCTTGGGATTGTTGTCCTGTTGGAAGGTCCAACGTCTCCCAAGCCTCAGCTTCGTCACTGACTTCATGACATTTGCAACTAATATATCCTGGTAGGAAATAGAATTCATAATGCCTTGAATGCGCTGTTTCTCTGAGGCAGAGAAACAGCCCCAGAGCATGATTGACCCCCCACCATGCTTAACAGTAGGCAAGGTGTTCTTCTCTTTGTAAGCTTCATTTTTTTCTCCTCCAGACATAACGTTGATTCATAGGCCCAAAGAGTTCCAGTTTTGTCTCATCACTCCATAGAAACAGTTTCCCAAAACCTTTGGGGTTTGTCCAGATGATTTTTTGGCATACTGGAGTCTATTTTCCTTGTGCCTGGTAGTCACAAGTGGGGTGCGCCTGAGAGTTCTGGCATGGAGGCCTTCATCTCGTAGTGCGCGCCTTATTGTCTGGGACGAAACCTGCGTTCCCCCCTTTGCAATGTCCTGTTGTAGTTCCTCAGCTGTTACCCGGGGGTTTTTCACCACTGTACGCTTCAAATACCGGACAGCAGTTGCACACAGCATCCTCTTTCTACATCGCCCAGGTAGTGTTTCCACTGTGCCTTTAGCTTTAAACTTTCGATTTATGCTCCCAACTGTGTCTCTTGGAATGTGTAATGTCTTTGCTATTTTCTTATATCCATATCCTTTCTTATGAAGAGAAATTACCTCCTCTCTTGACTTTGACCACTCCCTGGACCTCACCATGTTGCAAATACACCATTGACTATCTACAAGAAGCTGAGCGTCACAGTCTTTTTCAATCAGTTTAATTGTTGCTCGTTATGTTTCTAATCACATCTACAGGTGTTTTCAACACCTGATTAAAAAGACCTTATTCAAATTCTGTTCTTAAGAGTTATGATCTTCAAGGGGTTGAATAATTTTGTCAATGAGATATTAAGATAAATGACACTGTTTGGTATGTTACAAAATGTAATGTAATTCAAGTTGCATTTGTCTATTTAATGCATTTTTATTTGATATGACTATAAACAAAATACAGAATAAATGTCCAACTTGCTAAAACACCAAAATTGTGTAGGGGTTGAATAATTTTGATCACAACTGTAAGTCAGACCTACATAGAGGTTATTGTTTCCTGTCCCTACGACATTCCTAACGGAAGTTACAAGCAGTTTTGTCTGTGTTTTTTCCATGGGCGCGCTAGAGCGTAATTTTGAGTTTTGGTTTTTTGATTAGATCGCAATTTTCGCCAGTCCTGATATGTGTGTGCAATTTGGTGAGTTTTGAGGCATGTTAAGAGGGTCGAATTACAGCTCAAAGAGGCGGCGGAATAATAATAAAGAACAATAAAACCTTAGAAATACAATAGGGTCCCTAAAATAAGAGGTATTTTATTTGAACTAAACAAAATTATCTGCCAATAGAACACAAAAAAGTCGGCTTGTCAAGACTTTCCAAAACAACTAAAATTAGCTAACCTCAATGAACCCCAAAATACCTTAAAATAAGTATATTCTCACTAATAAAAAGTGCAATTTTCTTGGTAGAAAGAAAAATGGACCTTTTTGCTCAATATGTTGAAAAATATTCCTATATTAAGTAAATGCTAGTGCCATTATCTTGACATAATAATATGCGCTCGGCATTTTGCTCGAAGTAAGAAATGGGGCGGTATAGCTCGGTTGGTAGAGCGGCCGTGCCAGCAACTTGAGAGTTGCAGGTTCGATCCCCGCCTCCGCCATCCTAGTACCTGCCGTTGTGTCTTTGGGCAAGACACTTTACCGACCTGCTCCCAGTGCCACCCACACTGGTTTAAATGTAAAAGTTAGATATTGGGTTTCACTATGTAAAGCGCTTTGAGTCACTAGAGAAAAAGCGCTATATAAATATAATTCACTTCACTAATTTAAAAAAGTAGTTTTATACTTGTGAGTGTTAATGACACAGCTTTGCATCGGTTGATATTCTAGTTTCAAGCATGTTTTACAGCAGGGGTAGAGAACCTATGGCTCGCGAGCCAGATGTGGCTCTTTTGATGACTGCAAATGGCTCTCAGATAAATCTTAGCTGACATTGCTTAACACGATAAGTAATGAATAATTCCGCTGGTAATCAGTGTTAAAAATAACGTTCAAAATATAAAGCATTCTCATACATTTTAATCCATCCATCTGTTTTCTACAAGAAGTTGCATTATTGGTAAGAAGTATTTTATTTATCGTCGGTAAGCTTCCGAATAACAATGTTATTAAAAAGAATAACAGACTTATTATGTGAAGATTTGTCACTTAATTTCTGTTTGTGCTTCTCTTTATTTCCCATCTGTGCTCTTATTTTGTTTCCATTTCCTGCTTGTCCCACTGGGCGCTGTGTTATTTTCCCCTCACCTGCTGTTGATTGGCAGCCGGTCCACACCGGTTGCCAATCAGCATGTTTATATTTATGCTTGTCAGGGCTCAAACATTGACTATTGTTTAGGACTGTACATGCAAGACTGCTTCATTCTCCTCTGTTGATGATGATGATAAAAGCATCTTACCTGATCTTCGCTCTCCTGGTTCCTGCTATTTGGGGTCGCCACTACTGCTGCCATGTGAGTTTGTGACATATTATACTCTATAAATGTTGGTCTTGCCTAAAAATGCAGACATTTAGTTGTATCTGTCATGTCTGTGTGATTGTTTTGTTTTAGTCGTGTTCGGTTTTGTTTTTGGACTCTTTGTGCACTTTTGTCACCATAGCAACCCATTAATTTTCACCTGTCCTCATGTTTCGCGCTCGCACACCTGTTTTCACTGATCATGTCAATGCTATTTAAGCCTGTCTGTTTCTGTTGTTGATCCTGGCAACATCTGTCACGACTAGGGCTTAGGTGAGGGTTGTTTTCACGAGGCGCAAAGCAAATGGAGAGGAAACGGCGTGAAGGTAAAGACATATTTTTATTTTGACACTATAACTACAAAAAAAGCAAATAAAAGGCGCGCAAAATGGCGGACAACAAACTTGATTAATGAAAACAAAGACTTGCACAAAGGCAGAAACTATGAACTATAAACAAAAACTTACTTGGCATTGAACTGTGAAACATGACATGAAACAGAGTGGAGGTATCGAGGGTGATAGATGGTGGTAGAAATTGATGTTGCCGGGACGAGCAACAGAAACAGACTGGCTTAAATAGCATTGACATGATCAGTGAAATCAGGTGTGCGAGTGCAAAACGTGAGACAGGTGCGTGACATGAGGACAGGTGAAAACTAATGGGTTGCTATGGTGACAAAAGTGCACAAATAGTCCAAAAACAAAACCGAACATGACTACAACAAAACATGATCACACAGACATGACAGTATTCAATGTTTAAAAATAGTATATGGCTCTCACGGAAATACATTTTAAAATACTTGGCTGAAATGGCTCGCTAAGCCAAAAAGGTTCCCGACCCCTGTTTTACTCAATATAGGTCATAAAATCTCAGCAACAAGCTGTAATATTTTACTGAGATTATTTAGGACCAAAACCCATAAAACTGTCAGGTCTGTAAATCTGGTTTTATGTTTGATCATGTTTTGTTTTGTTTTCTGGACTCTTGTTCCGGTTTTTGACTTCCTGGTTTGCTTTTGTTACCATGTCGACGCATTAGTTCCCACCTTGTCACGCCCCTGCCATCAGTCCCGCACCTGTTCCTGATTATCACAGCCAGTATTTAAGTCATTTTCTTTCTGTTCATCAGTCTGGGAACTTTACTTTCATTGCCTTCATGCCTGCATTGCATTGCCTACCTATGCTTCTCATTCTCCATGCCCACGATCACCTGCCACGCACCTTGCTATTGTTGCCCCCTGTTTTTTTTGTCACAGGAAGTGTTTTGTTTTAGTTGTTTATAGCCATGCCATCGTGCTGTTTCTGTTCATAGTTCATTCATGCCATCGTGCAAGTGTTTTTGTTTCCTGTTTGTATTTTGTAGCCAAGTTTTATACCTCCTTGTGAGCGCCCTTAGTTTGCTTCTTTTTGTATTTAGTGCATAAATAAATAATCATGTACCTGAATTCACGCCTGGCTCGTCCCGTATTCCCTCTGCGTCGAAGGAGCAAAACAAATCCATGTCCAGGTGTGACAAAAACACTCTTAACATAAAATCTGCTTAGTGAAAAGACTTATCTTATCAGACAGAAAATAAGCAAATATCACCCTTATTTAGAGTTCAGTTTTTGCAGTGTATATTTTATTCAGATCGTTTGGTGTATTTTCAGTACATTAAGGGAACAAAATGCAAAACAAAGCTGGTTAGCTTTTGTGTTTTGGCGATAAAAAACCCCAAATGCAATCTGGTGGTAGGATAGGGGGTGGGGGTGGGCACTTTGATACATTTTGTGTATTTAAGATGGTAAAACAATCCAATGTAGGAGCGTACAGTATTATAATTTTATAATTCAACTTTTAGACACACTACAAGTGTCATACTTGAAATGTCTGGGAAATGTACTCAACCGAAGGCTACGTACTGAGAAATCCGAAAAGGAATACACGCACCGTTACACACTGCAAAAACTGAAATATAAGTAAGATTAAATATCTCAAATAAGGGTGATATTCATTTATTTTCTGTCTGATAAGATAATTCTTCTCACTGAGCAGATTTTTTTGTTAGTGTTTTACTTGTTTTAAGGGTTTTGGTCCTAAATGATCTCAGTAAGATATTACAGCTTGTTGCTGAGATTTTATGACCTATATTGAGTAAAACATGCTTGAAACTAGAATTGTCATGATCCGTGATAAAGTGATTGGAGCATATACTTGTTGGTCACAAAAACATTCATGAAGTTTGGTTCTTTTACGAATTTCTGGGAAAACTTTAAAGTGTGTCTAAAAGTTGAGAACTTCTGTTCATTCGTCCAAAAGAACACACCCTTTTGTATTTTCTGTTAGTTTTGGACTCCTTTAGTTCCTGTGTGTGCACCTCCCTGAGTTTGTTTTGGTTGCCATGGTTGCAAATTATGTTCACGTGTCTCTGATTAGTGTTCGGCCGCTCATCTGCTACCCGAGCACTAATCAGAGGCTTTATTTAAGCCTGCCATTGCCAGTCAGTCAGCCTGGCGTCATTGTTTCATGCAATGCCTCTGTTCTTTTCATGCTTCATGCCATGCCAAGTTTTTGTTTATTCATGCTACAGTTAGCGAGTTCTTGTTTTGCCCTGTCCATACTTCATGCCATTTGTTTATTCAAGCCACAGTTTAGTGAGTTTGTTTCATGTTTTTTAGCTTCACGTTTCATGTCCTAAGTTTTTTGCCTTAGCTTTCGCGTGCGTCAGGCACGCTCGCCTTGGGGTTGTTTTTCTGTTTTTTTTTACCCTTTTGAGTTTTGGTGATTTTGGTTGTCCGGAAAAGTCCGTTTGCATCACGGGAGAACAAATCTCGTAGCAAGCTGCGACCTTACCGCCATGACAAGAATATCAACTGTTGCAAAACTGTGTCATCAATACTCACACAAGTATAAAACTAATTTTTTAAAGTAATAATTTCTTATTTCGAGCATGAAAAAAAAAATCATGATGCCGAGCGCATATCATTATGTCAAGATAATGGCACTAGCATTTACTTAATTTCAATCAATCAATCAATGTTTATTTATATAGCCCCAAATCACAAATGTCTCAAAGGACTGCACAAATCATTACGACTACAACATCCTTTAATAATTTAAGAATATTTTTCAACATATTGATCAAAAAGGTTTTTTTCTAACAAGAAAAGTGCACTTGTTATTAGTGAGAATATATTTATTTAAAGGTATTTTTGGGTTCATTGAGGTTAGCTAATTTCACTTGTTTTGGAAAGTCTTGACAAGCTGAATTTTCTTGTTCTATTGGCAGATAATTTTGCTTAGTTCCAATAAAATAACCCTCATTTTTGTATTTTTTTGTTTGTTTTTGAATACTGACTTATTGCAGCGTACCTGTTGTATAGAATGTTACAAACCACCAGACGTAGTGCAAATATAGTAGCTGTTGACTGCATTGCTTTAAAATAAAAAAAAACTAAACAAAAACAAACAGAGTTTCCTGCATCGTACGCTATATATATGAAGGGTCATAAACTTGCGATTTCTTTGCATTTCACAATCTCTCAATAGGCCCTGACCCCGCGGGCACTGACCGAGTGAAAATGGATTGCAGGAGGAGGCAGCCGTTGAAAACAGTCGGAAATGCTCAACCATCTGGAAAGATCATGTATAGGCTGCTTTCTTTCCAGAAAGCCTTCAACCGGAGCACGTTTCCGCTTTAATGCACACATGGGTTCAAATGTAACAGCATTAGTCATTCTGCAACATGCACACTTAAAAAAACAACATTAATTTAAAGACATACAGTCATGGTCAAAAGTTTACATACACTAGTAAAGAACATAATGTCATTGCTGTCTTGGGTTTCCAATAATTTCTACAACTCTTATTTTTTTTGTGATAGAGTGATTGGAGAACATACTTGTTGTTCACGGAAAACATTCATGAAGTTCGGTTCTTTTTTGAATTTCTGGGAAAACTTTGAGGTGTGTCTAAAAGTTGAGAACTTCAGTTCATTCGTCCAAAAGTATTTGGCCGCCTGCCTTGACTCACATATGAACTTTAAGTGCCATCCCATTCCTAACCCGTAGGGTTCAATGTATCAGTCCACCTTTTGCAACTATTACAGCTTCAACTCTTCTGGGAAGGCTGTCCACATTGTTTCGGAGTTTATTTATAGGAATTTTCGACCATATGCGCATTGGTGCCCCGTTCTAATTCATCCCAATGGTGTTCTATCGGGTTCAGGTCAGGACTCTGTGCAGGCCAGTCAAGTTCATGCACACCAGACTCTGTCTTTATGGACCTTGCTTTGTGCACTGGTGCACAGTCATGTTGGAAGAGGAAGGGGCCCGCTCCAAACTGTTCCTACAAACTTGGGAGCATGGAATTGACCAAAATGTTTTGGTATCCTGGAGCATTCAAATTTACTTTCCTTGGAACTAAGGGGCCAAGCCTGAAAAACAACCCCAAAAAAAGGGGCGGCATGGCGTAGTGGGTAGAGCGGCCGTGCCAGAAACCCGACGGTTGCAGGTTCGCTTCCCACCTATTGACATCCAAACAATCGCTGCCATTGTGTCCTTGGGCATTGCACTTCACCCTTTGCCCCTGGTGCCGCTCACACTGGTGAATGAATGATGAATGAATGACAGGTGGTGGTCGGAGGGGCCGTAGGCGCAGCCACGCTTCCGTCAGTCTACCCCAGGGCAGCTGTGGCTACTGATGTAGCTTACCACCACCAGGTGTGAATGAATGTTGAGTCCCACTTCTCTTTGAGCGCTTTGAGGGTTTAGAAAAGCGCGGTATAAATCTAAGTTATTACTATTATTATTATTATTATTATAATTCCTCCTCCTCCAAATTTCACACTCGGTACAATGCAGTCTGGCAACCTCCAAACCCAGACTGGTCCATCAGATTACCAGATGGAAAAGCATGATTCATCACTTCAGAGAAGGCGTGTCCACTGCTTTAGAGTCCAGTGACGACATGCTTTACACCAGTGGTCCCCAACCACCGGTGTAATAATTTTTTATACATTTTTTATTTTTATTTTTTTTAATTTTTATTAAATCGACATAAAAAAAACACAAGATACACCTACAATTAGTGCACCAACGCCCCCCCCCCCCCCCCCCCCCCCCCCCCGCCCCCCGCCAGGCCGCGGGAAAAATTATTAAGCGTTGACCGGTCCGCAGCTAAAAAAGGGTTGGGGACCGCAGCTTTACACCACAGCATCCGACGCTTTGCATTGGACTTGGTGGTGTATGGCTTAGATTCAGCCGCTCGGCCATGGAAACTCATTTCATGAAGCTCTCTGCGTACTGCACGTGGGCTAATTGGACGGTCACATGAAGTTCGGAGCTGGATTTGTTGCACAGTTGGCATACTATGAGCGTTCCACGCTGGAAATCACTGAGAGCGGCCCATTCTTTCACAAATGTTTGTAGAAACAGTCTCCATGCCTAAGTGCTTGATTTTATACCAAGTGATTAAGACACCTGATTCTGATCATTTGGATGGGTGGCCAAATACTTTTGGCAATATAATGTATGTGGGGTCAGATGTCACACATGTTGGACTTAAGAAAGGGTCATTGAGGGGCTTCTCACCAAACTCATCTAAATACGCCCTTATATACTTTTGTAGTTCAAATGGGCTTTTTTCCGACCCGTTCGCACAAAACTGGAGTGAAAATGTCCTGGCATGCTTAATGATTGTTGACAACATTCTTGGGCGGAGTCCAACCATGAAAGAATAATGAATGGACACTTGTCCGTATAGTACTTGGAGTGCCGTAAGATTCTGTTTTAATGTTTAATGTTGTAATGAAATGGACTGCTCCTTAACCTCCACACTCCATTTGAATACATGATCCTGGCAACTATCATCGCTAACTGCATCGTTTTGGCCTTGGAGCAACATCTGCCTGCCAGTGACAAGACGCCCATGTCGGAGCGCTTGGTGAGTAAGATCTTTTTTGTTGACCTGCAGATACACTCTCATACATACTGTCGGTGTTTCACAGGACTAGGGTTGCAAAAGTATCCACACACAAAAAATACAAACCCCAAAACCAGTGAAGTTGGCACGTTGGGTAAATCCTAAATAAAAACAAAATACAATGATTTGTGCCAGGTTCAAACACTGATGACATCTATTAAACAAGACAAAAGGCAAGGAATCAAATAGAGACAGAATTAAATTTGGACTCAGATCTGAGGAGAGACATGGCCACTGTACTCTGTACAGTTCCTGCACCACGCTCTGCCCCAAGATTGTACTCATTCTTTATTTGACTTTTTCTCCCCTCTTTCCCACAGGTGCTTCCTGAGGGAAGTGGGTCGTAAACAGCGTTGCCTTCGGATACCAAACAGTTCGAAGAGAGTTCGTCAAATAGTTCAAAAAGAGTTCCATAAAATAGTTCAAAGAGAGTCCCATAAAATAGTTCAAAAAGAGTTCGTAAAATAGCTTTGTAGTCCCAGTGGAGTTTTACAAGCATTTTTCTTGGTAGGTTTCAACCTTTCGACTTCTTGTCAGGAACACAATGTAATACAAAGTTTTTTGTGATAATTTAGAAATAATTATTCTAACAATTTGCATATCCTTTTTAACCTACATTCAATTGAATAGACTGCAAAGACAACATACTTAACGTTCAAACTGGAAAAGGTTGTTATTTTTCGAAAATATTAGCTCATTCGGAATTAGATGCTTGCAGCGTGTTTCAGAAAAGCTGGCACGAGCGACAAAAAAGACTGATAATGTTGAGGAATGCTCATCAAACACTTATTTAGAACATCCCACATATGAACAGACTACCTAGGAACAGGTGGGTGCCGTGATTGGGTATAAAAGCAGCTTCCATGACCTATTGCAAAGAAGTTGTCCCATTTAAAATGGTGACAGAGGTCTGTAATTTTCATCATAGGTACACTTCAACTGTGAGGGACAGAATGTGAAAAAAAAATCCAGAAATTCACATTGTAGGAATTTTAAAGAATTTATTTGTAAATTATGGTGGGAAATAAGTGTTTGGTCAACCATTTAAAGCTCTCACTGATGGAAGGAAGTTTTGGCTCAAAATCTCCCGATACATGGCCCCATTCATTCTTTCCTTAACACGGATCAATCGTCCTGTCCCCTTAGCAGAAAAACAGCCCCAAAGCATGATGTTTCCACCCCCATGCTTCACAGTAGGTATGGTGTTCTTGGGATGCAACTCAGTATTCTTCTTCCTCCAAACAGGACGAGTTGAGTTTATACCAAAAAGTTATATTTTGGTTTCATCTGACCACATGACATTCTCCCAATCTTCTCCTGTATCATCCATGTATCCATTTTTTGGTATAAACTCAACTCGTCGTGTTTGGAGGAAGAAGAATACTGAGTTGCATCCCAAGAACACCATACCTACTGTGAAGCATGGGGGTGGAAACATCATGCTTTGGGGCTGTTTTTCTGCTAAGGGGACAGGACGATTGATCCGTGTTAAGGAAAGAATGAATGGGGCCATGTATCGTGAGATTTTGAGCCAAAACCTCCTTCCATCAGCGAGAGCTTTGAATTGTTGACCAAATACTTATTTTGCGCCATAATTTACAAATAAATTCTTTAGAATTCCTGGATTTTTTTTTCACATTCTGTCTCTCACAGTTGAAGTGTACCTATGATGAAAATTACAGACCTCTGTCATCATTTTAAGTGGGAGAACTTGCACAATCGGTGGCTGACTAAATACTTTATTGCCCCACTGTACTTATTTTAAGGAATTTTTGGGTTCATTGAGGTTAGTTAATTTTACTTATTACAAATGTTCTTGTTCTATTGGCAGATAATTTAGCTTACTTCAAATAAAACACCCTTAATTTTTGTATATTTTTGTTTTTCTTGTTTTTGAATAGTGACTTTTTGCAGTGAGATGCTACCCTTGATATTGATGTTATTGATGGAGCTTTCTTCATGATATTGTAACCATCGTCCGACATAGAATGACATATCTATTATCACACAGCGCTTCAGTGTGGGCAGACGCTGCTTCGGAAAAGGTCACGTTTCTCTAAGGCGCTCCATCCAGCCTGTCACGCTGCCTGCATGTGATTATTTGCTGTGTGTCGGAGGCTGTGGGAGGTTGCAGGCGACGAGGGGGGGGGGCCGTGTCTGTCAGCTTGAAGTTAGCTGGGAGCAAGTGAGGAAAAAAACCAAAGGGGGGTGGAAGAAGGCTCGTCTGTTCCAGCCCCGTGCAAGGCCTGCAGGCAAGCTTGTACACCTGAGGGTGTCGTGGAGTCACACCTCTTAACAAAAACACGATCACTTCAAGGCACCAATACAGAAGAGTGTCCACACTTTTAAGTTTTTTTGTGGGTTCTGAACCGAGGATGGTCTTGTGGCTTGTGCAGCCCTTTGAGACACTTGTGATTTAGGGCTAACAGTTCGAGATGCCACCTCAGTAGAAGCATTTAAGTCTCACCTTAAAACTCATTTGTATACTCTAGCCTTTAAATAGACTCCCTTTTTAGACCAGTTGATCTGCCGTCTCTTTTCTTTTTCTTCTATGTCCCACTCTCCTTTGTGGAGGGGGTCCGGTCCGATCCGGTGGCCATGTACTGCTTGCCTGTGTATCGGCTGGGGACATCTCTGTGCTGCTGATCCGCCTCCGCTTGGGATGGTTTCCTGCTGGCTCCGCTGTGAACGGGACTCTCGCTGCTGTGTTGGATCCATTATGGATCGAACTTTCACAGTATCATGTTAGACCCGCTCGACATCCATTGCTTTCCTCCTCTCCAAGGTTCTCATAGTCATCATTGTCACCGACGTCCCACTGGGTCATTATTGTCACCGATGTCCCACTGGGTGTGAGTTTTCCTTGCCCTTATGTGGGCCTACCGAGGATGTCGTAGTGGTTTGTGCAGCCCTTTGAGACACTAGTGATTTAGGGCTATATAAGTAAACATTGATTGATTGATTGATTGAAATAAACATTGATTAAGTGTCAGCTCATATTACTATAGTGATGGGAAATATATCCATGTAATGCTTAATATATTGGAAGAAAAAACATGCACCGTTGTATTTAAAATATGTCATGTACAAAACCAATGAGGTTGGCATGTTGTGTAATTCGTAAATAAAAACAAAATACAGTGATTTGCAAATCCTTTTCAACCTATATTCAATTAAATAGACTGCAAAGACAAGATATTTAATGTTTAAACTGAGAAACTTAATTTTTTGGGGGCAAATAATCATTAACTTAGAATTTAATGGCAGCGACACATTGCAAAAAAATTGGTACAGGGGCATTTTTACCACTGCGTGACATGGCCTTTCCTTTTAACAACACTCAGTAAACGTTTGGGAACTGAGGAGACCAATTTGTGAAGCTTTTCAGGTGGACTTATTTCCCATTCTTGCTTGATGTACAGCTTAACTTGTTCAACAGTCCGGGGTCTCAGTTGTGGTATTTTAGGCTTCATAATGAGTCACACTCTTTTACTATGAAGCCACGCTGTTGTAACACGTGGCTTGGCATTGTCTTGCTGAAATAAGCTGGGGCATCCATGAAAAAGATGGCAGCATATGTTATTCCAAAACCTCTATGTACCTTTCAGCATTAATGGTGCCTTCACAGATGTGTAAGTTACCCACTTCTTGGGCACTAATGCACCCCCATACCATCACAGATGCTGGCTTTTTAACTTTGCGTCGATAACAGTCTGGATGGTTCTCTTTCCTTTTGGTCCGGATGACACGATGTCAAATATTTCCAAAAACAATTTGAAATGTGGACTCGTCAGACCACATAACACTTTTTTTTTGGTGAATTATATTTATATAGCGCTTTTCTCTAGTGACTCAAAGCGCTTTACATAGTGAAACCCAATATCTAAGTTACATTTAAACCAGTGTGGGTGGCACTGGGAGCAGGTGGGTAAAGTGTCTTGCCCAAGGACACAACGGCAGTGACTAGGATGGCGGAAGCGGGAATCGAACCTGCAACCCTCTAGTTGCTGGCACGGCCGCTCTACCAACCGAGCTATGCCGCCCCACTTTTCCACTTTGCATCAGTCCATCTTAGATTATCTCGGGCCCAGAGAAGCCGGCGGCGTTTCTGGATGTTGTTGATAAATGGCTTTCGCTTTGCATAGTAGAGCTTTAACTTGCACTTACAGATGTAGCGACGAACTGTATTTAGTGACAGTGGTTTTCTGAAGTGCTCCTGAGCCCATGTGGTGATATCCTTTAGAGATTGATGTCGGTTTTTGATACAGTGCCGTCTGAGGGATCGAAGGTCACATTCATTCAATGTTGGTTTCCGGCCATGCCGCTTACGTGGAGTGATTTCTCCAAATTCTCTGAACCTTTTGATGATATTATGAACCGTAGATGT
Organism: Nerophis ophidion; assembly: GCF_033978795.1. Lineage (NCBI taxonomy): Eukaryota > Metazoa > Chordata > Actinopteri > Syngnathiformes > Syngnathidae > Nerophis > Nerophis ophidion. The sequence continues at coordinate 39,257,495 of NC_084627.1, read as the reverse complement.
TGAAATCCCTACATTACTTTCAATTGCACTTTGAGAAATGTTGTCCTTAAACTGTTTGAGTATTTGCTCACGCAGTTGTGGACAAAGGGGTGTACCTCGCCCCATCCTTTCTTGTGAAAGACTGAGCATTTTTTTGGAAGATATTTTTATACCCAATCTTGGCACCCACCTGTTCCCAATTAGCCTGCACACCTGTGGGATGTTCCAAATAAGTGTTTGATGAGCATTCCTCAACTATCAGTATTTATTGCCACCTTTCCCAACTTTTTTGTCATGTGTTGCTGGCATCAAATTCTAAAGTTAATGATTATTTGCAAAAAAAACAAAAAACAATGTTTATGAGTTTGAACATCAAATATGTTGTCTTTGTAGCATATTCAACTGAATATGGGTTGAAAATGATTTGCAAATCATTGTATTCCGTTTATATTTACATCGAACACAATTTCCAAACTCATATGGAAACGGGGTTTGGACTAGTAGTTCATTCAGCCATTTTTTTCTTCATTTAAAGCAGAAATATGTAGAACATGCTTAACAAAACCCTAAATCAGGGGTGACCAAAGTGCGGCCCGCTACACATTCTGCAAAAATTGCAAAATTCATAGTATTGAAAAATAAAAAATAAATAAAAATAAAAGTGGAATGAGGTGAAATCTAATGAGAAAAAGTGGCAATGTTGACACAAAGCTGCCATGCAGGCAGTTTTTTTTGTTCCTTTTGTCTTTATTTTCTTTTTTTTCCATTGCTCAAAAAAAAAAGGACAAATCTATGTTATAATGAATAATTACTTAAAAATGATCACTTTAAAATGTTTTATGTGGAAAAAATATTGCATATGTTGTGTGGTTGCCATATAAAAACATCAAAGTTTTGACAAAAGAGCATAAAAAAAAACAAAATAGTTGTTTAAAATTAAAATCGACAGATATATCGGAAGTTGATCTTGAAATTTAAGTGTTAAAACTAATAAATATTTATCCCTTTAGTAGGATTTTATTTAACTTTTCACTGTGATTAGTCAAAAATACTAAATAATTAAAATCAATGGTGTCCTGCATTATTTATCTTTGAGGCCTTAACTGCTAAATAAAATAACTCTCCTGAAGGAATCAATAAAGTATTATCTATCTATTTATCTAAATAGTATATGTTTCAGTTTAACTATAAAAACAAAGTTGTCTTTGACAGAAAAGGCATAAAACCTCATTTGTTTTACTTTATACCAACCTCAAGTCGATAAAGAGATTTACTGTAAGTAAATAATAATAAGAAAATAATAATTTGACTTATTTTTAACATTTTAGTGACTGAGACCCTCTCTGCTCCCCAGGAGCCATAAGGATAAAAAAACAAACAAACATATTTTGTTATGGTTTGAAAATGAAAAATATCAAAATGGCCCCCGCATGCTTAATTTTTTCCGTGTGCGGCCCCCTGTGGAAAAAGATTGGACACCCTCGCCCTAAATAAAGTGAAGCCACAAACTTTGAAGCGGGATTGGGAATTGTTTAAGTTCCACTAGTAATGGTCAAGTACAGCAGTCCTATGACATCATGCACATAAGGTCTGTCAAATACTAGACTGTGTTGCTCGTGGCTTCCTTCCAAGAACAGGACTTCATCTTTTTTTTTTAACTTGTCTTTCTTTCACTTTATGCTTCATTAACTGCTCTTTTACTCTGGTCCTCCCCTACACCCCTCGCAGGACGACACAGAGCCCTACTTTATCGGAATATTCTGTTTTGAGGCCGCCATTAAGATCATCGCCCTGGGCTTCGCGTTCCACAAAGGCTCCTACCTCCGCAATGGATGGAACGTAATGGACTTTGTGGTCGTTCTCACCGGGTAAGTCGTTTGCCCGCCGGGCGTCAGCTGTGGAAGGAATCAGAAGTGTGTGTTTGTGTGCGTGCGCATGTGTGTGCGAGTGTTTGTGCAATCACTTTTCTGACATTCAACAAGTAACAACAGCATGTGAAATTCAGTACACACAACATATTCATTGCTTTAATGCCAACATGTACAAATACAAACCCCGTTTCCATATGAGTTGGGAAATTGTGTTAGATGTAAATATAAACGGAATAAAATTATTTGAAAATCCTTCTCAACCCATATTCAGTTGAATGCACTACAAAGACAAGATATTTGATGTTCAAACTCATAAACATTGTTTTTTTTGGCAAATAATAATTAACTTAAAATTTCATGGCTGCAACACGTGCCAAAGTAGTTGGGAAAGGGCATGTTCACCACTGTGTTGCATCACCTTTTCCTTTAACAACGCTCAATAAATGTTTGGGAACTGAGGAAACTTATTGTTGAAGCTTTGAAAGTGGAATTCTTTCCCATTCTTGTTTTATGTAGAGCTTCAGTCCTTCAACAGTCCGGGGTCTCCGCTGTCGTATTTTACGCTTCATAATGCGCCACACATTTTCCATGGGAGACAGGTCTGGACTGCAGGCGGGCCAGGAAAGTACCCGCATTCTTTTTTTTTTTAATGAAGCCACGCTGTTGTAACACTTGCTAAATGTGGCTTGGCATTTTCTTGCTGAAATAAGCAGGGGCGTACATGAAAAAGACGGCGCTTATATAGCAGCATATGTTGTTCCAAAACCTGTATGTACCTTTTAGCATTAATGGTGCCTTCACAGATGTGTAAGTTACCCATGCCTTGGGCACTAATGCACCCCCATACCATCACAGATGCTGGCTTTTGAATTTTGCATCGATAACAGTCTGGATGGTTCGTTTCCCCTTTGGTCCGGATGACACGATGTCGAATATTTCCAAAAACAATTTCAAATGTGGACCACAGAGCACTTTTCCACTTTTCATCAGTCCATCTTAGATGATCTCGGGCCCAGAGAAGCCAGAGGCGTTTCTGGATGTTGTTGATAAACGGCTTTCGCTTTGCATAGTAAAGCTTTAACTTGCACTTACAGCATTCTTTAACTTTATCAGTATTTATTGCCACCTTTCCCAACTTCTTTGTCACGTGTTGCTGGCATCAAATTCTAAAGTTACTGATTATTTGCAAAAAAATTTTTTTTTATCAGTTTGAACATCAAATATGTTGTCTTTGTAGCATATTCAACTGAATATGGGTTGAAAATGATTTGCAAATCATTGTATTCTGTTTATATTTACATTTAACACAATTTCCCAACTCATATGGAAACGGGGTTTGTACATATGGAATATTTTCAGACTGATTCTTGGACAGATGAAGTTGTTTTTTTTCCCCCTTTTTGAGTGGCCATTATGTGGCTGCTTTGTGGGAAGCTCTCAGACTTGGGAATCTTTGGAGACTTTTGATGGTTAGTGCTTCCTGTGATCGGAAGGAAGTGATGACAAGGTTCTGATGAAGGAGTCGTCACGTTAATAGTTTGCGGTAACTACCAACGGTTACGTTTTGCCTCCATAGGAGAATGTTGTCATACACTGGCGGCAATTAGAGACGATGAAAGATGAAGAACAGAGAGGAGGCTCTAAAACTGGCTGCTCTGAACAGGGTAGTTTAGAGTAGGCCTGGGCGATATATCGATGTATTCGATAAATCGCGGGTTTGTCTCTGTGCGATATAGAAAATGACTATATCGAGATATTCGAGTATTCGTTCTCACGCAGTTGCTTTTAGCTGCGGGCATTACATTACAGGCTCTTCCCAATCTTGGTTGTCTCTGCTTCTCACATACGTATACGCCCTCGCGGAGCAGAGAGGTAGCAGCATGGGTAACATTAGCTGTGGTGCGAGTGGTAATATGAGACAAAAAAGGTGTGAGCCTGGTTACAAATGAAGGAAGAATTAATTCCCAAGAAAAACAGCACGGGGTCCATCGTCTGGCGATGGTTTGGCTTCAAGCTGGAGGATGTTGAACAGACAACCGTAATTTGTCAAGTGTGGGGCAAAAGCGTTGCTACAAAGTAGCAGCACGGCTAATATGTAGCATTGAAAAGTCACCCGCTAGAGAATGAAGAGTGCTTACTCCGCATGTCAACATCTCCATTCGCCGAGGCAACCATTTCCACATCAACACAGTATGAAAAAAAATAGTCAACAACAGAAGGAGATAACGTCCGCGGTAACATACCACATAGCGATTTGATTTCCTACTATGCAGCTCATTTTTATTTGACACTTATTTTAATATCTGGTGTGACATCATGCACAAAAGTGCACTCTATTTGTTTTAAACTATTGTAGTATTTTCCGTCCAAAGACAAAACCCAGTAACTGAATTTTGGTCAAAACTGAGCTGATAATAATTTTGGAGTTACTAGGCGATATGCTTTACATTAGTGTATGCGATATGGTAATTTGTTCCGTAAGTAGGCTGTTACGCGCATGGCAGGACCTAGCAACTAATGTAAAGCATATCACCTAGTAACTCCCAAATTATTATCAGCTCAGTTTTGACTAAAATTGAGTTACTGGGTTTTTGTCATGATCCGTGGTCTGGATCATGTTTAGTTTAGTTGTTTTCTGTTAGTTTGGACTCCCTTTGTTGTTTGTGCACCTTGTGAGTTAGTTTGGTCACCATGGTAACGAATTAATTTCACTTGCTGCGGGTTCCAGACGCACAGCTGTTTTTGTTCATTACTTTCCTATTCAAGCCTGCCTTGTCCCGTCAGTCGGTCTTGGTCCCTTGTTTGCGGTAAGCAACAATCACGTATGCTATTGTTGTTTCCAGAACCTGTGCTAGTGTTAGCATTAGCTTCCGTGCGTTCGGCACGCGTTTCTTTTGTGTATTTCGTCTGTTTTTGTACCAGTGTTTTTGTTATTAAATCATCTTACCTTTACGTTGTGTGTCCATGTTTGCACTGGAGAAACGATCCCGCAGTAAAATGCGACCCACATGTGACAGTTTTGTAGTGGTATTGCACTTTAATTTAGTGTTGTTTTGATATGTCATCTTAGTGACATCATGCACAAAAGTGCACTTTATTTGTTTTAAACTCTTGTAGTATTGTAGTACTATTGCACTTTAATTTAGTGTTGTTTTGATATGTCATCCTAGTGACATCATGCACAAAAGTGCACTTATAGCTAGTTTTAAAATCTCTGACAATCTTGCACTTTCTGTTTTGAAATGACAAGAATGTTTGTGCCACTGGTTAATAACTGTTTAATAAATACAGTTTTTCTAAATTGACTTAGTTTTGATTTTCCTATGTATGACGTTTGAAATGAGCATATATTAATGCAGTATGAACAAGAATGTTTTAATGTAGACACATAGAATCATCATACTGTTGTGATTATATGCATCAAGTGTTCATTCAAGGCTAAGGCAAAAATGTTTATAAACTCAGGAAATATGTCCCTGGACACAAGAGAACTTTGAATATGACCAATGTATGATCCTGTAACGATTTGGTATCAGATTGATACCCAAATTTGTGGTTTCATCCAAAACTAATGTAAAGTATCCAAACCGCAGAAGAATAAGTGATTATTACATTTTAACAGAAGTGTAGATAGAACATGTTTAAAGAGAAAGTAAGCAGATATTAACAGTAAATGAACAAGTGGATTAATAATTAATTTTCTACTACTTGTCTTTTATAATTTTGACAAAATAATAGAATGATAAATGACTTAATATGTTACTGCATATGTCTACAGCTAAATTAGGAGTCTTTGTTTGCTTACTTAACTTACTAAAAGACGAGTTGTCTCGTATGTTTACAATTTTAAGGACAAACTTGCAATAAACAACGTACGTTTAATGTACCGTAAGATTTTTTTGTTAAAATAAAGCCAGTAATGCCTTTTTTTTGTGGTCCCCTTTGTTTTGAAAAGTATCGAAATACATATTGGTACCGGGACACCACTAATTAAAACACAGTGTTACTGTTCAAAGTGTGTGTAATGTTACAGTGGCAATTTTTTTTTTAAATATACTTGGTTTTTAATGAATACTTAGGCCTACTACGCTAATGTATATTAATATTCATGCTTACTCAGTGGCCTAGTGGTGAGAGCAGTCAGTTGTGAGTTCAAACCCCGGCCGAGTCATACCAAAGACTATAAAAATGGGACCCGTTATCGCCGTGCTTGGCACTCAGCATCAAGGAGGTTGGAATTGGGGGTTAAATTACCACCTCTGATGCTCACTGCTCTCCTCACCTCCCAGGGCAGGGGTGTCAAAGTCAAATACAGAGTGGGCCAAAATTTTAATCTGAAAAAAGCCAAGGGTTGAACAAATGAACCTTTTAATAGGGACCCAAACAAGTTTTGCATTGAATATTGAACAACCAAGGCTTATATAACTTTATAGTGACATGCAAAATCCAGTTTCAAGTTCTAATAATAATAAAAAAAAATATCAATGGCATATCAAATAAAATTTAAATAAAAATTGAGTGCCTCTTTTCTATTTGCAGCCTTCTGAGGTAAATATCAAAATAAATTTTGTCCACAGGCTAATAATACATTTGAAAATAAAATAACAATAATGAATGAATCAAACATTCATTGAAGTAACAAGAGAAAGTGCACGAATACATTAATTATTGCTCAGTTTGCTACACTGATTTGCTTGAACAATGAATAACGAACAAGCAACAATTATACAACTTAATAGTGCAAAATCCACATACAAAAAACAAACGGAAAAAAAATAAATGGTCAAATAAATACAATTTAAATAAAACATTTAATGCCTATTTTCTATTTGCAGCCTTCTGAGGTAAATATCAACATTAAATTTTCCACAGGCTAATAAATCTTAAAATAAAAATAATAATGAGATGGGTGGGGTTGGTGGTGGGGGGCGGGTTTTGGTGGTAGTCAGTGCTGCAAGGGGTTCTGGGTATTTGTTCTCTTGTGTTTATGTTGTGTTACGGTGCGGATGTTCTCCCGAAATGTGTTAGTCATTCTTGTATGGGCTTCACGGTGACAGAGGGGTTAGTGCGTCTGCCTCACAATACAAAGTTCCTGCAGTCCTGGGTTCAAATCCAGGCTCGGGATCTTTCTGTGTGGAGTTTGCATGTTCTCCCCGTGAATGCGTGGGTTCCCTCCGGGTACTCCGGCTTCCTCCCACTTCCAAAGACATGCACCTGGGGATAGGTTAATTGGCAACACTTAATTGGCCCTAGTGTTTGAATGTGAGTTTGAGTGTTGTCTATCTGTGTTGGCCCTGCGATGAGGTGGCGACTTGTCCAGGGTGTACCGTGCCTTCCGCCCGATTGTAGCTGAGATAGGCGCCAGCGCCCCCCGCGACCCCAAAGGGAATACGCGGTAGAAAATAGATGGATGGATTCTTGTATGGTGTGGGTTCACAGTGTGGCGCATATTTGTAACAGTGTTAAAGTTTTTTATACGGCCACCCTCAGTCTGACCTGTATGGCTGTTGAGCAAGTATGCATGGCATTCACTTAAGTGTGTGTACAAGTCGCATATATCATGTGACTTGGCCGGCACGCTGTTTGTATGGAGTAAAAGCGGACGTGACAACATATTGTAGACAACGCTAAAGGCAGTGCCTTTATAGTACCGGCGGGCCAGCTCTAATGTTAATTTGATATTGCCTCAAGGGCCAAATTTGGCCTGCGGGCCAGATTTTGACACCCATGTCCCAGGGGGTTATCAAGGGTGATGAGTCAAATTCAGAGAATAATTTCTCCACACCTAGTGTGTGTGTGTAACAATCATTGGCACTTTATCTTTTAACTTATGTTGGTGCTGAGAGAACAAAGAAAGTTGAGAGTGCCAACTCTTTGATAAAGAAGTTGAGAAACACTATTAAATGCAAAAGTGGCTGTGAACGACTCCAGCCGTCACCGTGTGGGTTGCATGGACCATTTAGGAAGGACATCATGTCGAGCAGGTTTGACTCTTTTGGTTTTTCAATAAAGCTTTCTTCTGCGTCGATCGGGCCGTTTTTCAGCGCCTCCTCCTACGCTGCTCGTCTCGACCAGCTTTCCAGCTGCCGGTGACGTCGTCTTCCTCTGGGGCTCATTCTTCGATCGTTCGAGTTTTGTCGCTTCTGCTCTCCTGTGGACACTCCACCTCTCCTTTTCGCTCCTTCTCCCCTCTTAAACGTTGCGAGGAGATAGGCAGATTGAGAACCGGTGTGTGTGTGTCACGCACCTGATCTTGATTGTGGCGGCGTCGCTCCAGGCACGCCCCGCCTCTTTGTTCTGCTGCATACTCCGCCTCCTGGCCGCCATCTTGAGCCGGGCCAAAGCGTGTCCCACCCCGCCGTCGGCTCCGTCTCTCCACATTGGCAAAGTACGACGTGGTTTTCCCTTTCCTTTTTCCCCACCCATTGCTGTCTTCGCCAACAAGCGTGTATTATGTCGTATTGTAAGACGCTGCAGCGAGGCGATGAATAAATGACTCAATGAGATGAAATTGATGGTTCTAAGGTATTAATAACAATTATAGTCATACCAATAATAATAGCAATCCAGTCAGACTTGCTTGGTTACTGTTTAGTTTCAGGCATTGCTGCAATTAGCAGGCTGCTCTCCGAAACATAAACGAAAGCAGCATCTCCGCAAGCCTTTTTTTCAAACATGCCACCGACAATTCATGCAAAGGATTATGCATGTATCTCTTTTTCACGCATACACTTACAACATGCGCTCTCATGTCTGTCAACGTCGGCCCGATAAGTTCTCTCCTTCTCTATCAAACGCAGACAAACGTTGGGTCTCCACACACCGTTGCTGACACAGCTGGATTCAATGAACGGTTATATTGTGTCTTTCTTTGGTTGCCTGGCAACCGCAGTAGATAATGTACATCAGCGTGATCACTGCTTTGTGCTCGTGTGTGTGTGTGTGTGTGTGTGTTTGTCTGTGTGTGAGACATTACCTTCTGCTGGCTTGACACAGTCCTGTGGGATGGGTGGGGTGTTGTGGGTCAAAGGTATCTAAGCGAGTGAAATGAGTCACATGACCACATCTAGAGGCCTTCTTCTTATTGCAAGCTCTGATCCTGTAAGCATTGATGTGGGGGAAAAAAAAGTCCTTTATTAAAGGCCTACTGAAATGAGATGTTCTTATTTAAAGGGGAATAGCAGGTCCGTTCTATGGTTCATACTTGATAATTTCGCGATATTGCCATATTTTTGCTGAAAGGATTTAGTAGAGAACATCGACGATCAAGGTCGCAACTTTAGGTCGCTAATAAAAAAGCCCTGCCTGTACCGGAAGTATATGCGCGTGATGTCACAAGTTGCAGGGCTCCACACATATTCACATTGTTTATAATGGGAGCCACCAGCAGTAAGAGCAATTCGGGCCGAGAAAGCGACAATTTCCCCATTAATTTGAGCGAGGATGAAAGATTCGTGAATTAGGATACTGATAGTGAAGGACTAGAAAAAAAAAAAAAAGCGATGGCGGTGTGAGCGTTTCAGATGTAATTAGACACATTTACTAGGATAATTCTTGAAGATCCCTTTTCTGCTTATTGTTTTAATAGTGTTTTAGTGAGATTTTAAAGATTGTAAAGGCATACGTAGAGGTCGGATGGCTGCGGTGAACACGCAGTGTCTCAGAGAGAAGCCGAGGAGCCAAGCTCACAGCTGCCTTTATTGACAACTGCTGCAGGAGGAAGAATAATCCACCGATGTCTCCGGTAAGATATATATCACAATTTCTCCATCCAAAAACATGCTGGTTGACGTAGAGAAAACATGTTCGCTTGACCACTCTGCTTCACAACAAACAAAGAAGCACCGGCTGTGTCTCGGTACTAAAGGCAGCTGCAATCCACCGCTTTCCACCAACAGCATTGTTCTTTATAGTCTCCATTATTAAATGAATAAATTGCAAAAGATTCAGCAACACAGATGTCCAAAATACTGTGTAATTATGCGGTTAAAGCAGACGACTTTTAGCCATGTTTGGTGCAGCGCTAATATTTCCTGACAGTCCGTGACGTCACGCGTACGTGTCATCATTCCGCGACGTTTTCAACAAGAAACTTGCGGGAAATTTAAAATTGCAATTTAGTAAACTAAAAAGGCCGTATTGGCATGTGTTGCAATGTTAATATTTCATCATTGATATATAAACTATCAGACTGCGTGGTCGGGAGTAGTGGGTTTCAGTAGGCCTTTAATTTCATAACGTGATGTTCAGTGTCACTACAGTGTGTGGAAATTGGAGCTGAAGAGCAAACACAATGTCTATAAATGAGAATGTCCATGAAGCGAATATAATACAAATTGTGTTGTGATGACATCGCCATTACCCAATGAGTACTCAGTCAACTCGGTTTTATGGCGGTGATTGGGGCGGCATACCTCGGTTGGTAGAGTGGCCGTGCCAGCAACTTGAGGGTTGCAGGTTCGATTCCCGCTTGTGCCATCCTAGTCACTGCCGTTGTGTCTTTGGGCAAGACACTTTACCCACCTGTTCCCAGTGCCACCCACACTGGTTTAAATGTAACTTAGATATTGGGTGTCACTATGTAAAGTGCTTTGAGTCACTTGAGAAAAGCGCTATATAAATATAATTCACTTCACAAATTCACATTACCTCATGCCTTTTATTATTTGTCCGTACATTTTTGACGTTATCTGATTAGTAATCAAAGCAGTGTTGCGTCAGTAATATTAAAATCAAAGGAAAACATACAAGGGGATGGGTCAAATGCAGGGGACAAATTTCACCACACCCATGGTGTGTGTGACAATCATCGGTACTTTAACTTTAACAGAAGTGTAGGTAGAACCTACTAAAAGAGAAAGTAAGCAGATATTAACAGTAAATGAACAAGTGGATTAATAATCCATTTTTGCAGCTTGTCCCTCTTAATTTTGACAAAATAGAATGATAAACGACACAACATTTTACCGCATACACCGGCAGACAAATTAGGAGCCTTTATTTGCTTACTTACTACTAAAAGACAAGTTGTCTCATATGTTTACTATTTTATTTAAAGGCCTACTGAAACCCACTACTACCGACCACGCAGTCTGATAATTTATATATCAATGATGAAATATTAACATTGCAACACATGCCAATACGGCCGGTTTAGTTTACTAAATTACAATTTTAAATTTCCCGCGGAGTTTCCTGTTGAAAACATTGCGGAATGATGACGCGTGTTTGTGACGTTATTGTTTGGAGGGGACATATTAGCCAGCACCACTTGCGGCTAAAAGTCGTCTCTTTTCATCGCGCAATTACACAGTATTTTGGAAATCTGTGTTGCTGAATCTTTTGCAATTTGTTCAATTAATAATGGAGACGTCAAAGTAGAAAGATGGAGGTGGGAAGCTTAAGCCTTTAGCCACACAAACACACGGTGTTTCCTTGTTAAAAATTCCCGGAGGTGAAGCTTTACTGTGGATCAGAGCGGTCAAGCAAACATGGATCCCGACCACTTGTCAACCGGCAGGTTTCGGTGAGAAAATTGTGGTAAAAAGTCGCCTCTTACCGGAGATCAGCGGAGCTTGCGCCGTCCATAAAGCTGCCGTGACTTCCCTCAGAGACTGGCGTCAAGACACCCGTGGACACACCCCGCCGACTATCAGGTACTATTTAACTCACTAAAACACCAGCAACACATTAGAAAGATAAGGGGTTTCCCAGAATTATCCTAGTAAATGTGTCTAAAAACATCCGAATCGCTCCCAATGCAATCGCCTTTACTTTATTTATTTATTATTTTTTTCTCTAGTCTTTCACTATCAATATCCTCATCCACAAATCTTTCATCCTCGCTCAAATTAATGGGGAAATTGTTGCTTTCTCAGTCCGAATAGCTCTTGATGCTGGAGGCTCACATTATAAACAATGTGAGGATATGAGGAGCCCTCACATCGGTGACGTCATCGTCTGCTACTTCCGGTAAAGGCAGGGCTTTTTTATAAGCGACCAAAAGTTGTGAACTTTATCGTCGATGTTCTCTACTAAATCCTTTCAGCAAAAATATGGCAATATCGCAAAATGATCAAGTATGACACATAGAATGGACCTGCTATCCCCGTTTGAATAAGGAAATGTAATTTCAGCAAGCCTTTGAGGACTAAATTGTTCTTTGATTGCAATAAGAAACATATGTTTAATCTACGGTAAGATTTTATTTGTTAAAATAAAGCCAATAATGCCATTATTTTGCAGTTTACCGAAAAGTATCAAAATACATTTTTGTACCGGTACTAAAATATTGGTACCTGTCAGGTTCAAACACTGATGACATCTATTAAACAGACAAGAATCAAGGAATCATGCAGAGACAGAGTTCAATATTAGCTCATGAGGAGAACGCATGGAGTTGCACACTTAGTCACAGTCTCGCCCTACGCTCTAAGGTTCAGCTCCCGCGTCCCTCTATTTATTATTCAACATCACTGAAGCTGCCTCTAAAAGGAGTGGTCACATATATTATGCAAAGCTGGTCCAGTACGCACAATACCTGATGGAAAGTGGTGGGGGCCTGGTGATTTCGCCTTGTCTCCGCTTCGTCTGCATGCTGTCGTCTTATCTTCGTCGAGGTCTTTGAAGTCCTTGGCTGTTAGTGGCCTTGTGATTTTGCCTTTTCTCCGCTTCGTCTGCATGCTCTCGTCTTATCTTTGTCGAGGTCCTTGAAGTCCTTGGCTGTTAGTGGGCTAAAACAAAAGATTAAATCGGCGGCTGAGGCCACGCCTCAGACAAGACGTTTCGTCCTTGCACAGATACACAAGTCTAACTTGAGCACAATAGCTAATAACTATAGCAACAGACTTTAAGCATACTAAAGTTGTGTGATAATATATATACATGATTATTCCAACAGTACCGGGACAACACTACTTTGCGTACACGTAATATTATGCTGGATGTATATAAAGTACATACCATCATTCTTGTGGTACTCATTGGGATACATCTGGGACCTCGGTGACTAAATTTGGTGCCATCTTACGTGTGCTACTCTGACAATAAAGCGCTTCAATCCTTAAATTCTCAAAAGCATATTTCAGCCTTAAATGTAAGCTTTCAAACAACACCGTGTTTATGTTCGCCTTTTGTTTTATGAAATGACTCCTGACATATGGCAACCTCTGCCTGTTCTCTTGTTTGTGCCATTTTCCCATTCTGCGAATTGTATCCCATCTTCACATTTGCCTTTTGTTGAGCTTTCTTCTGTTTACGCGGATATATAGCACGCGCTTACTGAGTGGCGTGGAGCAGTTATAGTTGCCACGGCAACGTTGCACATAGGGTGGCAGGTTTGAAAAGGTTAACGGCAGCGGAAAACAAACAACGTGAATATGAACAAACGCGGCTTTCAATTTCAAAAGCATTTTTCACCAAGAAAACTCTTTGTTTATGTAAACAGTTGCACTGTTTTAGCATCCAATCAGTAGATTTTGTGGGATTTGGGGATTACTCTAATATTCACATTTTCTACTTTGTTTAATTTCTAACGACAACGCCTTAGAGCACAATGCCAGCACTTAGTCTTTAGGCTAACAATGTTTGTACTGCGAGCTAAGCCTAATGAAAGTGTCGCCGCAGGCAGTGGCAGACCTTTCATTTGTTCCGAGCAGCCATTACAAGCCCCTAATAAAATAAGCAAATGAACTATCGAATAAAGGCCTAATCAATAGTATGCAGCGCGAAACCAGCAATTAAAAATGCACGGATTTTTCTCCCTGAAACATTTGTAGCATTTTTTTTCCTAAATATGCTTAAAGGCCTACTGAAATGGGATTTTCTTATTCAAACGGGGATAGCAGGTCATACTTGATCATTTCGCGATATTGCCATATTTTTGCTGAAAGGATTTAGTAGAGAACATCGACGATAAAGTTCGCAACTTTTGGTCGCTAATAAAAAAGCCTTGCCTGTACCGAAAGTAGCAGGAGATATGCGCGTGACGTCACGGGTTGTGGAGCTCCTCACATCTGAACATTGTTTACAATCATGGCCACCAGCAGCAAGAGCGATTCGGACCAAAAAAGCGACGATTTCCCCATTCATTTGATCCGTGGATGAGGAAAGTGAGAGTGAAGGACTAGAAAGAAAAAAAAGACTGTACAGTGGGAGCGATTCAGATATTATTAGACAAATTTATTAGGATAATTCTGGAAAATCCCTTATTTGCTTATTGTGTTACTAGTGTTTTAGTGAGATTATATGGTCGTACCTGTACAACCTGAAGGTCGGCCCCTCACCTTTCTTCAGCACCAGTCGATGGGTGGTGGCGATGCCCATCTCTGCCCTTCGCAAGGGACCCTCTTCGAAACGCAATCTTTTGAAATTATCGCTGCATAATACACTGTACTTTGTGTGTGTGGTCCAATCCACCCGTGTTCCCTTGACCGCTCTGTTCTATAGTAAAGCTTCACCGTCATCTTTCGGGAATGTAAACAATGAAACACAGGCTGTGTTTGTGTTGCTAAAGGCGGCCGCAATACACCACTTCCCACTTACAGCTTTCTTCTTTGGTGTCTCCATTGTCCATTGAACAAATTGCAAAATATTCAGCAACACAGAAGTCCAGAATACTGTGGAATCATGCAATGAAAACAGACTACTTATAGCCGGTAGCAATTCTGCAACAAAATGTTCTCTACAATGCGTTACGTCACGCGCACGCGTCATCATACCGCGACGTTTCAGCCGGATACTTCAGCGCGAAATTTAAAATTGCAATTTAGTAAACTAAAAAGGCCGTATTGGCATGTGTTGCAATGTTAATATTTCATCATTGATATATAAACTATCAGACTGCGTGGTCGCTAGTAGTCGGTTTCAGTAGGCCTTTAAGTATCGTGTTTTCCGGACTATAAGGCGCACTTAGAATCCTTTTTTCCCCTCAAATCTCGAAAGTGCACTGCAAAAAGTCAGTGTTCAAAAACAAGAAAAAAAAATACAAAAATGAGTGGTATTTTACTTGAAATAAGAAAAATTATCTGCCAAAAGAACAAGAAAATTTGGCTTGTCAAGACTTTCCAAAACAAGTCAAATTAGCAAACCTTAATGGACCCAAAAACACCTTAAAATAAGTAAATTCTCACTAATAACAACTGTACTACTATATGAGTACGTATTTTCTATTGTTTCATTGGAAATAAAACAGCAAAGTCCATTCGGCTGTCATCTGTTTTAATTATGAGACACAATTGTGTCAAAGTCAGGATTTTTTTACATGCTTGAAATAAGAAATTATTACTTTAAAAAAGTAGTTTTATATTTGTGATTGTTGATGACACAGTTTTGCAACAGTTGATATTCTAGTTTCAAGCATGTTTTACTCAACATGGGTCATCAAATCTCAGCAACAAGCTGTCATATCTTACTGAGATCATTTAGGACCAAAACCCTTAAAACAAGTAAAACACTCGAACATAAAATCTTATGTATAACCGTGCAAGTCCCGGGATGCCCGAAATGTCCATAACACACCCAGCCGAGTCCTACGGGGAGGGTGGATAAAAGTTGGAAAAGTCGGCAAAAGTCCCAAAAATATTCAAAATACCTACCCAGGTTCGAGTCCCACAAGTCCCGCCGCCGGCTGGGATTACTCGAAATGTCCAAAACGTGCCCAGCAAAGTCCCACGGGAAGGCGGGGAGAAAATTGAGAAAAGTCAGTAAAATGTTCAAAAATCCCACCCGGGTTCGAGTGCCCCAAGTCTTAAGACATTTAGCACTCGAACCCGGGTGGGACTCGAACCTGGGTAGGTATTTAGAACATTTTTGGGACTTTTGCCGACTTTTCCAACTTTTATTCCACCCTCCCCGTGGGACTCGGCTGGGTGTGTTATGGACATCTTGGGCATCCCGGGACTTGCGCGGCCAGCGGCGGGACATGTGGGACTCGAACCTGGGTAGGTATTTTGAACATTTTTGGGGACTTTTGCCGACTTTTCTTAATTTTCTCTCCCACTTCCCGTGGGACTTTGCTGGGTGCGTTTTGGACATTTTTCGCATCCCGGGACTTGTGCGGCCGGCGGCGGGACTCGTGGGACTGTAACCCGGGGCGGTATTTTGGACAAAATTGGGACTTTTGAACATTTTGGCTAACTTTTCCCCTCTTCTTCCCCGCCTTCCTTTGAACCATTGCTGGGTGTGTTTTGGACATTTGGACAAAAATAGTTTCAAGCATGTTTTACTCAATATAGGTAATACAATGACGAGAACAAGCTGTAATATCTCACTGAGATCATTTAGGACCAAAACCCTTAAAACAAGTCAAACACTCTAACATAAAATCTGCTTAGTGAGAATAATTATCTTATCAGACAGAAAATAAGCAAATATTACCCTTATTTGAGATATTTCATCTTACTTAGA
This sequence comes from Nerophis ophidion, assembly GCF_033978795.1. Classification (NCBI taxonomy): domain Eukaryota; kingdom Metazoa; phylum Chordata; class Actinopteri; order Syngnathiformes; family Syngnathidae; genus Nerophis; species Nerophis ophidion. The sequence continues at coordinate 39,241,239 of NC_084627.1, read as the reverse complement.
TTTCAGTTTTTGCGGTGTGTGCTCTAATAACCCGGTGCGCCTAATGTAAGGAATAAGTTTGGTTGAGTTTATCCACCTCAATGCTTAGAAATTAGTTTGGTTGCGCTTACCCACCTCAATGCTTTAATACAGTGGTTGTTAACCTGGGTTCGATCGAACCCTAGGGGTTCGGTGAGGCAGCCTCAGGGGTTCGACCGGAGGTCAAAACACACCCGACTCATCATGTAAATAAAAACTTCTCCCTATCGGCGTATTATGGATACCCTCAATGTTCCCTCTAATTTTCCATCTGATTTACAAGTGTGTAATTGGTTGTGAGTTCATGCACTGTGTAGGTATTGTTCTTTGAACAAGGGATGTTTATTTTGTGCACCAGTAAAAAAAAAAAAACATATACCTTTGCCTTGAACTTAAGACAAAAAAATATATATATTTTTCACTAAAGAAGGGTTCTGTCAATGCGCATATGAAACTGATGGGGTTCGGTACCTCCAACAAGGTTGAGAACCACTACTTGAATAGCATTGGACGAGGTGAAAATGGTCTTAAATTGAAGATGTCAAGTAAGTCTGTCACTCTGTATGATCATGGCCAATTTTACTGATCATGTTTATTTTGATCACCCCATAAATGTCAGGCTTGGACAAAAGAATGAACTCAGATGCAGAGTAGAGATATATAGTCAGGCTTTTATTTTGACGGCACTTTCACCTCCAGAGTCAGATTAATACAATATCTACACATAACAAAAACGGTCGGCGAAAAAAGGCTCCAAAAACGGGAATAACCGAGAATCACTCCTAAAAGGAGGAAAATACAAAAACAAAGACGGACTATAATTTGCGCCGTATCTGCTATGAAACGTATTAACATAAAATGCTCCAACAGGAGAAAGAAAACAATGACTATGAAGATTTCTACATTTAATCTTAATCTAATAATGGTAAACAAAAAAATCACTAAAAAAATTTGAGGAAAGAAAGATTAGTAGGAAAAAAATAATAACTCATCACTTCGGTTGAAAAAAAACTTAATAACAAAATTCACTCTACTGGGGAGAAAAAGTCAAACTCAAAATTGCAGCGTGGGAATTCAGGATCCAGGAAATTAAGCGTGGGATCGAGGCAAGGCATGGAAGCGAGAAAGGCACGAAAACTCGAGACAATCTGCCGCAGAACAAAGGGAGGCATGGGCTAATATGACACATGAGGGTAATGGGAAACAGGTGTAAACAATCAGGGGTCAGGAATGACGTCAGATTGATGACACAAGAGGAAGGTCAAGTGATATGAAACAAGAGGAGTTGCTTTTTAAAATAAAACATGAAATTCACAAGACAAAAAAAACAAGATAAGACTTCCCTCAGCGCGGTGTGACAACTTACAAGTGAATGAAGGGCATTTGTAGTCAGCAACCATACATGTCACACTAAGGGTGGCCGTATAAACAATGCCAACACTGTCATAAACATATTGTGAAACCACACTAAACAACAATGACAAACACATTTCGGGAGAACATCTGCACCGTAGCCAACATAAACACAAAAGAACAAATACCCAGAATTCCCTGGGACGATACACTATTTTATTTGGTATATGTGTGACTAGTAGATGACAGTCAAACATAAGAGACAAGCCTCAAGTAAACAACATCAACATTTTAAATCTTCCATTGGAAATATAAAACATACACACGGAGCTCAAAAGTCCATCAAAATGTTTTAGTAGTACATGTTTTAGTGCCATTTTTAATATAAAGTGGTGTAAAGTTCTTGTTCTTAGTTTTTACATTTGTTTAGTTTTTGTGTACTGATGACTTTGTTTTGATCAATATTATATGCAATTAAAGAGAATAAAGAACTAGTTAAAATATTCCGTTGATATTGTTACGCCAGCAATTTTACAGTTAATACATGTGATCTATATCTGTTGATCTGTGTCAATGATAATCGGTATTGGATTAAGCAGCATAAATCAGAAAGTCAGTTTATGGTAATTTCAACGTTCCCTTAACAAAAAAAAAAGATAGTTTTATAAAAAAAGAAATGATGCCATCATCCAAACAAAATTAGGATTTTTATCCCCATCATTTACTATTATTTTTCTTATCCATTATGCAGCATTCTTTTGTGGTGAGATAAGCAGCCCTGATGCAAAAGTCTCATCAGTAATGTTCCACCAGAAGCAGTTAATTTCTCACAAAAAGTACACTTTGCTCCACTCCAGTAAAACACAGAAATGACAACACACAACTGAAAATGCACAGACATTGCCACCTTGGTAAGGCTGTTGTGTACCTGCATATATTGCATTAAAAGTGAGGTACTAAATATATTCAGATGGCGACCGCAAAGGTAGTAACCTCTGATTTATGAATGGGCGAAACGGCCTAAAATCTACAGTTGTTGTGAAAAGTTGGCATACACTTGTAAAGAACATAGAGTCTTGAGTTTCCAATAACTTCTACAACTCTTATTTTTTTGTGATCGAGTGTTTGGAGCACATACTTGTTGCTCTCAAAAAATGTTCAAGAAGTTTGGTTCTTTTATGAATTTATTATGGGTCTACTGAAAACGTGACCAAATCTAGCTGGGTCAAAAGTATACATACAGCAATGTTAATATCTGACATTACATGGACAAAGATAAGTCGTTCTGGAGCAGGCGTGGGCAATTATTTTGACTCAGGGTCCACATTTAGAGAAAAAAATGTGTCATGGGGCCGGTATATCTATTTTTAGGGACACTAATACAAAACCTGAAAATAATGTCTTATTGAATGCTAAAAACGTTACGACAGACCGCAAAAAAAAAAAACGGAATTGAATTGTTACATTTTTCTATGAACGATAAAACACTGAATATTGACAAAATATGAATGTCACACAGCCCTTTCGATCGACATATTTTACAATCAAGTGAAACGCAACAAAAATGCAACAAACAGTGAAATATGAACGCAAACGGTACACAATAAACCAGGGGTCGGCAACCTTTACCACTCAGAACCATTTTGACCAGTTTCACAAAATTAAGAAGACAATGGGAGCCACTAAACTCTTGAAATTTAAAATGAAATAACACAGCATAAAGAGTTTTTTTTTTTTTTGCTTTGTGCTATGTGTATACCAGGGGTCTTAGACACGCGGCCCGCACCTTGATAAGAAAATTTAATGTTAGTGCCACCAGCGACTTTTTATATAAATGACGCTTGACAGCATTATGCTTGTCAGCCCTCCCAAGTTTTTCGGAAGGATCCCGAATTCTCAGAGCAACTATTCTCGCAATTATCTGCTGATGGTCACCCAGATAACAAAAGTAAGGGCGAGATATAAAGCCATTGCTTTTGACACCGTCTACACAACATGTACAAACGGCTTGCCAGTCCAGTAACATGTCATATGTGGCTTCCGCAGATACACATACTCGACTGCAAGGCATAGTTGTTCAACAGCCATACAGGTTACACTGAAGGTTGTGATATAAACAACTTTAACACTCTTACTAATATGCGCCACACAGTGAACCCACACCAAACAAGAATGACAAACACATTTCGTGAGAACATCCGCAGAGTAACACAACATAAACAGAACAGAACAAATACCCACAATCCCATGCATCCGTGACTCTTCCTGGCTATATTATACACCCTGCTAGCACCAAACCCCGCCTCCCCCCCACCCCCAGTGTGTCGGTGGAGGTGGGCGGGGTTGGGGGCACCAATTTTCATTTTAAAGATCTAAAAAAAATTATTTGGGAATGTCCGGCGGACCAGATTGAAAAGGTCCACGGGCCGCATGTGGCCCCCGGGCTTTAATTTGCCTAGCTCTTTTCTGGAGGAAATGAGTGTGGTCAGATGAAACGAAATACCTCAATACCCAGCAATATGTGTGGAGGAGAAAAGGTGAGGCCTTTAATCCCAGGGACACCACGCCTACCGTCAAGCATTGTGGTGTTAGTATTATGCTCTGGGCGAAGGTGAGCCACGTAAATAAGACCGCCCACAAAACAGCGCATCCGGAAGCGATTGTCAGAAAGCGGCTTGAAGATGATCTGTAAAACATAATCCATGCAACATTTTGACCAAAGAACCACCATTACATGTTATGTAGACCACAAGGAAGTCTTTTCCATTTAGATAAAAATAAAAGATATTATGACTCCTATAATCCGCCTCATATGTGAAAAAAGATCGAAAATAGACCATTCATCGGCAGTGCGCCTTATAATCCGGTGCGCCCTATGGTCCGGAAAATACGGTACTTTATTTGTTGCCATAGCTCCTAGTGAGAATGCTACATTTTGTTAAGGACACGTTTGTTTTACCCGTCGCTCTCAAATCACAACACATGGACAAAGATAAGACCTTCTGGAGGAAAGATGAAACAAAAATTGAGCTGTTTGGCCACAATAACCAGCAATATGTTTGGAGGAGAAAAGGTGAGGCCTTTAATCCCAGGAACACCATGCCTACCGTCAAGCATGGTGGTGGTAGTATTATGCTCTGGGCGAAAGTGAGCCACGTAAATAAGACCGCCCACAAAACGGCGCATCCGGAAGCAACTTTCAGAAAGATGAGTTGTAAAACATAATCCATGCAAAATTTTGACCAAAGAACCACCATTACATGTTATGTAGACCACAAGGAAGTGTTTCCAATTTAGATAAAAATAAAAGATATTATGACTCCTATAATCCACCTTATATGTAAAAAAAGATCAAAAATAGACCATTCTTCGGCAGTGCGCTTTATAATCCGGTGCGTCCTACGGTCCGGAAAATACGGTACTTTATTTGTTGCCATAGCTCCTAGTGAGGATGCTACATTTTGTTAAGGACACGTTTGTTTTAAGGGTGGAGTGCCATCTCCGGGTTGGGGAGGAGACCCTGCCCCAAGTGGAGGAGTTCAAGTACCTAGGAGTCTTGTTCACGAGTGGGGGAAGAGTGGATCGTGAGATCGACAGGCGGATCGGTGCGGCGTCTTCAGTAATGCGGACGTTGTATCGATCCGTTGTGGTGAAGAAGGAGCTGAGCCGGAAGGTAAAGCTCTCAATTTACCGGTCGATCTACGTTCCCATCCTCACCTATGGTCATGAGCTTTGGGTCATGACCGAAAGGATAAGATCACGGGTACAAGCGGCCGAAATGAGTTTCCTCCGCCGGGTGGCGGGGCTCTCCCTTAGAGATAGGGTGAGAAGCTCTGCCATCCGGGAGGAGCTCAACGTAAAGCCGCTGCTCCTCCACATCGAGAGGAGCCAGATGAGGTGGTTCGGGCATCTGGTCAGGATGCCACCCGAACGCCTCCCTAGGGATGTGTTTAGGGCACGTCCAGCTGGTAGGAGGCCACGGGGAAGACCCAGGACACGTTGGAAAGACTATGTCTCCCGGCTGGCCTGGGAACGCCTCGGGATCCCCCGGGAAGAGCTAGACGAAGTGGCTAGAGATAGGGAAGTCTGGGCTTCCCTGCTTAGGCTGCTGCCCCCGCGACCCGACCTCGGATAAGCGGAAGATGATGGATGGATGGATGGATGGATGGACGTTTGTTTTACCCGTCGCTCTCAAATCACAACACATGGACAAAGATAAGACCTTCTGGAGGAAAGATGAAACAAAAGTTGAGCTGTTTGGCCACAATACGCAGCAATATGTTTGGAGGAGAAAAGGTGAGGCCTTTAATCCCAGGAACACCATGCCTACCGTCAAGCATGGTTGTGGTAGTATTATGCTCTGGGCGAAAGTGAGCCACGTAAATAAGACCGCCCACAAAACAGCGCATCCGGAAGCGACTGTCAGAAAGTGGCTTGAAGATGGTCTGTAAAACATAATCCGTGCAAAATTTTGACCAAAGAACCACCATTACATGTTATGTAGACCACAAGGAAGTGTTTCCAATTTAGATAAAAATAAAAGATATTATGACTCCTATAATCCGCCTTATATGTGAAAAAAGATCAAAAATAGACCATTCATCGGCAGTGCGCTTTATAATCCGGTGCGCCCTATGGTCCGGAAAATACGGTACTTTATTTGTTGCCATAGCTGCTAGGACATGTTTGTTTGCTCGTCACTCTCAAATCACAACACAGTGACAAATATAAGACCTTCTGGAGGAAAGATGAAACAAAAATTGAGCTGTTTGGCCACAATACCGAGCAATTTGTTTGGAGGAGAAAAGGTGAGGCCTTTAATCCCAGGAACACCACTCCTACCGTCAAGCATGGTGGTGGTAGTATTATGCTCTGCTACTTTATTTGTTGCCATAGCTAAGGGGTGTCAAACGTACGGCCCGAGGGCCGGATCAAGCCGGCGAACAAATTTCATCCAGCCCACAGGATGAATTTGCTAAGTATGAAAATTAACCTGACATTTTTGAATGAAAGAAACTGCTGTTCTAAATGTGTCCACTGGATGTCGCAATAGCAATTATTTGTATCTTTGTAGATGATGCTACATATGTACAAAATAAACCACATGATGTTTGTCATGACCCGTATTTTTGTTATGTTATGTTAGTTTTGAACTCTTTTAGTTCCTGTTTGACACCTTTTGGTTGCCATGGTTGCATATTAGTTTCACCTGCCCCTTGTGTTCAGGATGCTCACCTGGCTCTTATCATGAGATATCATTTAAGCCTGCGTTTGCCAGTCAGTCAGCCTGGCGTCATTTGCTCGCTTTCATGCGACACCATAGTTCATGTTGTTCGATTCATGCCGTGTCCACGAAAGTCGTGTTTATTTCATGCCACAGTTTCGTGTTTGTTCCAAGCCATAGTTTATGCTGTTTGTTTCATGCCACAGTTTCGTGTTTTTTCCAAGCCATAGTTTATGCGGTTTGTTTCATTCCACAGTTTTGTATTTGTTCCACGCCATAGTTTATGCTGTTTGGTTGATGCTACACTTTCATGTTTGTTCCACGCCATAGTTTATGTTTCTTTACCTCATGCCCTGCCAGGATTTCTTGAAAAAATAAATATGTTCCTACCTTCACGCCTTGTCCGGAATAGTCCGATTGCTTCCCGGGAGAACAAACCTCACAACAAAAACACCCCGCTATGACAATGTTAGTGCATCGGTCAAGGAAAAAGATCAAACTACATAAATAAAATACTGTAATTAGATTTTGATATAATTTTTTAATCTTGATAGATAGAAAATGACCACCGAATATTTGACTGATGAACATTATCACGTCAATTATTCAGAAAATATAAATAACAACAAATAAAGATACAATACTATTAACCGCAACATGTAAGTGTAAACAAACCCCCAACAACATTATGATTTGATCATTTTCAGAATGTGCTTTTTCTATTTTTAAACAAAGAAAACAATCTGAATTTGTCTTTATTTTTAAAGGCCTACTGAAATAAGATTTTTTTTTTTATTAAACGGGGATAGCAGGTCCATTCTATGTGTCATACTTGATCATTTCCCGATATTGCCATATTTTTGCTGAAAGGATTTAGTAGAGAACATCGACGATAAAGTTCGCAACTTTTGGTCGCTAATAAAAAAGCTTTGCCTTTACCGGAAGTCGCAGACGATGACATCACCCGTTGATGGCTCCTCACATCCTCATATTGTTTTTAATGGGAGCCTCTAACAAAAAGAGCTATTCGGACCGAGAAAACGACAATTCCCCCTTTAATTTGAGCGAGGATGAAAGATTTGTGTTTGAGGATATTGATAGCGACAGACTAGAAAAAATAAAAAAAAAACAAAAAAAACGTGATCGCATTGGGACGGATTCAGATGTTTTTAGACACATTTACGAGGATAATTCTGGGAAATCCCTTATCTTTCTATTGTGTTGCTAGTGTTTTAGTGAGTTTAATAGTACCTGATAGTCGGAAGGGTGTATCCACGGGTGTGTTGACACCAGTGTCTGACGGAAGTCGACGGCAGCAGTACGGCAGCACAAGCACAGCTTATCTCCGATAAGTACCGACTTTGTACCACAATTTTCTCACCGAAAACTGCTGGTTGACATTCGATCGGGATCCATGTTCGCTTGACCGCTCTGATCCATAGTAAAGTTTCACCTCCGGGAATTTTAAACAAGGAATCACCGTGTGTTTGTGTGGCTAAAGGCTAAAGCTTCCCAACTCCATCTTTCTACTTTGACTTCTCCATTATTAATTGAACAAATTGCAAAAGATTCAGCAACACAGATGTCCAGAAGACTGTGTAATTATGCCGTTAAAGTGGACGACTTTTAGCTGTGTGTGTGCGCAGCGCTAATATTTCCTAACAGTCCTTGACGTCACGCGTACACGTCATCATTCCGCGACGTTTTCAACAGGACACTTGGCGGGAATTTTAAAATTGCAATTTAGTAAACTAAAAAGGCCGTATTGGCATGTGTTGCAATGTTAATATTTCATCATTGATATATAAACTATCAGACTGTGTGGTCGGTAGTAGTCAATCAATGAATCAATGTTTACTTATACAGCCCTAAATCACTAGTGTCTCAAAGGGCTGCACAAACCACAACACAAACCACTACGACATCCTCGGTAGGCCCACATAAGGGCAAGGAAAACTCACACCCAGTGGGACGTCTGTGACAATGATGACTATGAGAACCTTGGAGAGGAGGAAAGCAATGAATGTCAAGCGGGTCTAACATGATACTGTGAAAGTTCAATCCATAATGGATCCAACACAGCCGCGAGACTCCAGTCCAAAGCAGATCCAACACAGCAGCGACAGTCCCGTCCACAGCGGAGCCAGCAGGAAACCAACCCAAGCGGAGGCGGATCAGCAGCGCAGAGATGTCCCCAGCCGATACACAGGCAAGCAGTACATGGCCACCGGATCGGACCTGACCCCCTTCACAAGGGAGAGTGGGACATAGGAGAAAAAGAGAAGAAACGGCAGATCAACTGGTCTAAAAAGGGAGTCTATTTAAAGGCTAGAGTATACAAATGGGTTTTAAGATGAGACTTAAATGCTTCTACTGAGGTGACATCTCGAACTGTTACCGGGAGGGCATTCCAGAGTACTGGAGCCCGAAATGAAAACGCTCTATAGCCCGCAGACTTTTTTTGGGCTTTGGGAATCACTAATAAACCGGAGTCCTTTGAAAGCAGAAAGCACATATGGTACAATACAATCGGCAAAATAGGATGGAGCTAGACCGTGTAGTATTTTATACGTAAGTAGTAAAACCTTAAAGTCACATCTTAAGTGCACAGGAAGCCAGTGCAGGTGAGCCAGTATAGGTGTAATATGATCAAACTTTCTTGTTCTTGTCAGAAGTCTAGCAGCCGCATTTTGTACCAACTGTAATCTTTTAATGCTAGACATGGCGAGACCCGAAAATAATACGTTACAGTAATCGAGGCGAGAAGTAACAAACGCATAGATAATGATCTCGGCGTCTTTAGTGGACAAAATGGAGTGAATTTTAGCGATACTACGGAGATGAAAGAAGGCCGTTTTAGTAACGCTTTTAATGTGTGGCTCAAAGGAGAGAGTTGGGTCGAAGATAATACCCAGATTCTTTATCGAGTCGCCTTCTGTAATTGTTTGGTTGTCAAATGTTAATGTTGTATTATTAAATAGAGGTCGGTGTCTAGCAGGACCGATAATCAGCATTTCCGTTTTTTTTGGCGTTGAGTTGCAAAAAGTTAGCGGACATCCATTGTTTAATTTCATTAAGACACGCCTCCAGCTGACTACAATCCGGCGTGTTGGTCAGCTTTAGGGGCTTGTAGAGTTGGGTGTCATCAGCATAACAGTGATAATAGTAGTGGGTTTCTGTAGGCCTTTAAGTTATTGTGCCATGATTTTACCTGTCTGGCCCACTTGGGAGTAGATTTTTTTCCATGTGGCCCCCCCCATCTAAAATGAGTCTGACACCCCAGCCATAGCTGCTAGTGAGGATGATACATTTTGCTAAGGATGCGTTTGTTCGCTCGTCGCTCTCAAATTTGTGGGACACTGTCAGAATGTGTCATCAACGTGCATTATCACGATGTGACGGTAATATTAAAAGCTCTAACGTCAGCCAAATAAAATGTTTTATACAGTATAACTATAGTATAACAAACCTAATCTGACTGAGTTGGTTCTTTCTGTAGTTGAACCTCTTGCTCTGGGATCTGCGCTCATTATTTTAGTTTTTAATTTTTTATTAATATGAATAAAATATTATTCATTTTATTTTGAAAAAATAAAGTTTGGCTAAATCTAAGTCTAATTTCTGTTACTGACTGAAACCTCATTCCAACATTTTACTGCCTGTTCAAAGACGACAATGACGGCCAAAGTCAAAGGCTTCTGTTTCACGTCAGCGAGAACAATAACCCCGCTGTCACGGTCCGGGAAATTATGTTTATGCATTTCATATTTTTTAAGTATGTCTGATTCACCGGCTCAGGCTGTAAATGGTCAGGGCGAGAGACTCCGCGTTTGTGTCGACTTCAAAGTTGTCGAATCCTTTCATGTGCGTCTCATTCGATAGAGCGAACACATTGTGAAGCTTCAAAGTGTCCCAGAGAGCAAAGGGGTGAGGTCACATTTGCGTACATCCGATGACATCGTCTACGCCAGTGTTTTTCACTGTGAGCCGTGGGATAATTTCACCTATTTGGGTTAAAAATATTTTTTGCAAACCAGTAATTATAGTCTGCAAATTATCTGTTGTTGTTGAGTGCCTTTACTGTCTAGACCTCGGCAGAGTAACCGTGTAATACTCTTCCATATCAGTAGGTGGCAGCCCGTAGCTAATTGCTTTCTAGATGTCGGAAACAGCGGGAGGCAGCTTGAAGGTAAAACGGTGTATGTGGAGGGGGGCGTGGCCTGCGGGCCTGCAGCGAGGCGGGGTGTGCAGGACCGGCCTCGAAGTCGCTCTGTATAAGCAGCAGATAGGAAGAAAAACGTTGGAGCTGGGGGAAAGTAAGAGTACAAGATCCATCCATCCATCCATCCATTTCCTACCGCTTATTCCCTTTGGGATCGCGGGGGGCGCTGGTGCCTATCTCAGCTACAATTGGGCGGAAGGCGGCGTACACCCTGGACAAGTCGCCACCTCATCGCAGGGCCAACACAGATAGACAGACAACATTCACACTCACATTCACACACTAGGGCCAATTTTAGTGTTGCCAATCAACCTATCCCCAGGTGCATGTCTTTGGAAGTGGGAGGAAGCCCGATTACACGGAGGGAACCCACACATTCACGGGGAGGACATGGAAACTCCACACAGAAAGATCCCGAGCCCGGGATTGAACCCCAGACTACCTTCGTATTGTGAGGCAGACTCACTAACCCCTCTGCCACTGTGAAGCCAAGAGTACAAGATGTTTTTTAATTTTTCCAACAAGTCTCTGAGTGCTTCTCAGCAATTGTCTTTTTGTGAATGATCCTCGTGCTCTCGCTCTCCCACAGCTCCAACAATATCTCTCCTCCTGGTTGCTGCTTATAGAGAGCACCAGGTGATTAGAAAACAAGGCCCAGGTGGGCCATCTACGCACCTGTCGCTGACTTCGAGGCCGGTCCTGGCACACCCTGCCTTGCTGCAGGCCCGCAGGCCACACCCCACTCCACAGTGTCTAATGCTTAAGCCAAAAGGTGAGTGCCCCTAAGAAAAGGCATTGAAGCTTAGGGAAGGCTAGGCAGAACGAAACTAAAACTGAACTGGCTACTAAGTAAACAAAAACAGAATGCTGGACGACAGCAAAGACTTACTCTGGAGCAAAGACTGCGTCCACAATGTACATCCAAACATGACATGACAATCAACAAGGTCCCCACAAAGAAGGATGAAAACAACTGAAATATCCCTGATTGCTAAAACAAAGTAGATGCAGGAAATATCGCTTAAAGGAATACATGAAACCGCTACAGGAGAATATAAAAAAAATAGAAAAAGCCACCAAAATACGATCCCAAGACAAGAACTAAAACACTACACACAGGAAAACCACAAACAACTCAAAATAAGTCACGGTGTTATGTAACAGGCAGTGACAGTACACCTACTTTGAGACAAGAGCTATATCGATGCATGCTTGGTTATGGTTTAAAGTTCATCCATCCATCCATCTTCTTCCGCTTATCTGAGGTCAGGTCCCGGGGGCAGCAGCCTAAGCAGGGAAGACCAGACTTCCTTCTCCCTAGCCACTTCGTCCAGCTCTTCCTGGGGTATCCCGAAGCGTTCCCAGGAAAATAGATAGTCTTCCCAACGTGTCCTGGGTCTTCCGGTTGGACGTGCCCTGAACACCTCCCTATGGAGGCGTTCGGGTGGCATCCTGACCAGATGCCTGAACCACCTCATCTGGCTCCTCTCGATGTGGAGGAGCTTTGAGCTCCTCCCGGATGGCAGTACTTCTCACCCTATCTCTAAGGGAGAGCCCCGCCACCCGGCAGAGGAAGCTCATTTTGGCCGCTTGTACCCGTGATCTTGTCCTTTCGGTCATAACCCAAAGCTCATGACCGTAGGTGAGGATGGGAACGTAGATCGACAGGTAAATTGAGAGCTTTGCCTTCCGGCTCAGCTCCTTCTTCACCACAACGGATCGGTACAGCGTCCAATTACTGAAGACGCTGCACTGATTGGCCTGTCGATCTCACGATCCACTCTTCCCTCACTCCTGAACAAGACTACGAGGTACTTGAACTCCTCCACTTGGGGCAGGGTCTCCTCCCCAACCTGGTTTAAAGTCACTTCCAACAATTGCGACAACGACTTTTTCGTTTTTTAATGATTTCTGCCACTACAAAAACTTAAATCTAAGTAAGATGAATTATCTCAAATAAGGTTGATATTTGCTTATTTTCTGTCTGATAAGATAATTCTTCTCACTAAGCAGATTTTACTTATTTTAAGGGTTTTGGTCCTAAATGATATCAGTAAGATATTACAGCTTGTTTCCGACAATTTATGACCCATATTGAGTAAAACATGCTTGAAACAATTTTTGTACAAATGTCCAAAACACACCCAGCAATGGTGCATAGGAAGGCGGGGAAGAAGAGGGGAAAAGGCAGCCAAAATTTTCAAAAGTCCCAATTTTGTCCAAAATACCTCCCCGGGTTCCAGTCCCAAGAGTCCCGCCGCTGGCCGCACAAATCCCGGGATGCGAAAAATGTCCGAAACGCACCCAGCAAAGTCCCACGGGAAGTGGGAGAGAAAAGTGAGAAAAGTCGGCAAAAGTCCCCAAAAATGTTCAAAATACCTACCCAGGTTCGAGTCCCACCCTGGTTCGAGTTTGAGTTCGAGTGCCACGGATCTTAAGACTTGTGGCACTCGAACCCGGGTGGGATTTTTGAACATTTTACCTTCTTTTCTCACATTTCTCCCCGCCTTCCCGTGGGACTTTGCTGAGCGTGTTTTGGACATTTTGTGCATCCCGGCCGGCGACTCGAACCTGGGTAGGTATTTTGTTCCAGTCCCACGAGTCCCGCCGCCGGCCGCACAAATCCCGGGATGCGAAAAATGTCCAAAACTCACCCAGCAAAGTCCCACGGGAAGTGGGAGAGAAAAGTGACAAAAGTCGGCAAAAGTCCCCAAAAATGTTCCAAATACCTACCCAGGTTCGAGGTCCCACAAGTCCCGCCGCCGGCCGCGCAAGTCCCGGGATGCCCAAAATGTCCATAACACACCCAGCCGAGTCCCAAGGGGGGGGACAAAAGTCAGAAAAGTCGGCAAAAGTCCCAAAAATGTTCAAAATAACTACCCAGGTTCGAGTCCCACCCGGGTTCGAGTTTGAGTTCGAGTGGGATTTTTGAACATTTACCGACTTTTCTCACATTTCTCCCCGCCTTCCCGTGGGACTTTACTGGGCGTGTTTTGGACATTTCGGGCATCCCGGCCGGCGGCGGGACTTGTGGTACTCGAACCTGGGTAGGTATTTTGAAAATTTTTGGGACTTTTGCCGACTTTTCCAACTTTTATCCACCCTCCCCGTGGGACTCGGCTGGGTGTGTTATGGACATTTCGGGCATCCTGGGACTTGCGCAGCCATACATAAGATTTTACGTTCGAGTGTTTTACTTGTTTTAAGGGTTTTGGTCCTAAATGATCTCAGTAAGATATTACAGCTTGTAGCTGAGATTTGATGACCCATGTTGAGTAAAACATGCTTGAAACTAGAATATCAACTGTTGCAAAGCCGTGTCATCAACACTCACAAGTATAAAACTACCTTTTTAAAGTAATCATTTCTTATTTCAAGCATGTAAAAAAAAATCATGACTTTGACACAATTGTGACTCATAATTTAAACAGATAGCAGCCAAATGGACATTGCTGCTTTATTTTCAATGAAACAATAGAAAATACGTACTCGTATAGTAGTACACTTGTTATTAGTGAGAATATACTTATTTTAAGGTGTTTTTGGGTCCATTGAGGTTAGCTAATTTGACTTGTTTTGGAAAGTCTAGACACGCCAAATTTTCTTGTTCTATTGGCAGATAATTTTGCTTAGTTCAAGTAAAATACCCCTCATTTTTGTATTTTTTTTTCTGGTTTTTGAACCCTGACTTTTTGCAATGTGCTGGTGGTGTGACTCCGGATTTTTTCAACCCGAAAAATGTGCCTCGGCTCAAAAAAGGTTGAAAAACACTGGTCTACGCTTGCATCCATTTATCTGGAAGTAAATGTGTTAAAATCACCGTGTTTTAGGTCATGATTTTCAGGAGTAAAAATTGCCACACTTTGCCACAAACTTAAATGCAAAAAAATTTAAGACCAGAAGTTACTGTCTTTTTAAAGCAGGGGTCGGCAACACACGGCTCCGGAGCCGCATGCGGCTCTTTGGCAACTCTGATGCAGCTCAGCTGCAAAATCGCCGACCCCCCAGATTGTTGCGGGGAGATTCCGGAATTCAATGCCTTTCCCGGACATCAACGTTCTCCAATTTTCACTCCCACTACAATATTAAGGGCGTGCCGTGATGATATTACTCTTAACGTCCTCTTGAACGTCATCGCGCCAGCCATTCACGGAATGCTATTTGCGTCCTCTTGAACGTCATCACGCCCGAAATTTACGGAATGCTTTTTGCGTGCCGAACGGACACATGCATTTCGCTGCTTCTATCGGCACATGTATGAGATTGCAAGGCATACTGGGTGACACAGAGTACACTGACGGTTGTGATATAAACAACTTTAACACTACTACTAATATGCGCCACATTGTGGACCCACACAAAAGAAGAATGCCGAACACATTTCGGGAGAAAATCCTCACAGTAACACACCTTAAACGCAAGACAACAAATACCCAGAATCCTTTGCATCCATGAAACTTCCTGACTATGTTATACACCCCGCAAGCACCAACCCCCCCGCCCCCCTGCGTGGTTGAGGTGGGCGGGGTTTGGACCTCGTACCTGGGTAGGTATTTTGAACATTTTTGGGGACTTTTGCCGACTTTTCGCACTTTTCTCTCCCACTTCCCATGGGACTTTGTTGTTATGCATCCATGACACTTCCTGACTAGGTTATACACCCCGCGAGCACCAACCTCCCCCCCTGCGTGGTTGAGGTGGGCGGGGTTTGGTGCTCGCGGGGTGTATAACATAGTCAGGAAGTGTCATGGATGCAAAGGATTCTGGGTATTTGTTGTGTTGCATTTATGTTGTGTTACTGTGAGGATTTTCTCCCAAAAAGTGTTTGTCATTCTTCTTTTGTGTGGGTTCACAATGAGGCGCATATTAGTAGGAGTGTTAAAGTTCTTTATATCACAACCGTCAGTGTACTCTGTGTCACCCAGTATGCCTTCCAGTCGTGTGCGTACATCTGCGGAAGCCTCTCACAACAAGTTGCTGGGCTGGAAAGCAGTTTGTACATCTTGTAGAAGGTGCTTAAGGCAATGGCTTCATTGCATGCCCTTATTCTTGTCATCTGGGTGACCACCAGCAGATATTGGTGAGAATAGTTGCAGCTCCCATTGTCTTCCTCATTTTGTGAAACGGGTCGAAATGGCTCTTTGTGTGGTAAAGGTTGCCGACCCCTGTTCTAAAGAGACCTTCCATCTGGTCATCGAGTTGTATCATTACCTCCACCAGGAGGTCATGTAATCTTATTGTTTATAAAACTATACAAGCTATACCACCTTCTGAAATGAGAAGTTATTCAAATGTCCCTTCTCGCGGCGTTGTTATGGATTCGTCTCTCAATATCTACTGTACTTACAGATATAATCATAGACCTGACCTGTGTGTTGCTCTTCTACAAGTATGTGGGAGTTGTGTTCTTGGTACAAAACGTTCTGATCAATGTGTCAGCTGGTCAAGGAGCTCCTGGTTTTCTACCTGACGGTTTGCTGACTTATTAAGGCTCTTTTCTTAGTCGTCTTAGTCACAAAATGGCTCAAAAGTAGCAGCTGATGTGACCTCATCAGACCTGAGGGCTTGGTTAGTGATATTAAATCATATAAAATTATATCATTAAAAATATAATATAATTAAAAAAATACAACTAAACAGAGTGAGGCTGTTATGATACTAGAATTTCAGTAGTTAATACCAATGGAAATACATTTTTATGATTTTCGATACTTACCGTATTTTCCGGACGCATTGCCAATGAATGATTTTTTGATTTACGCGCCTTTAAAGAACCCCTGCGCAAATATTCCTAAAAAAATGCAGTTTTTGCTTCTTTGAGCTGTAATTTGACCCCCTTAAAATGCTTCAAAGTGCAAGTTAACGCTCTACTATGCAAAGCAAAAGCCATTTATCAACAACATCCAGAAAATCCGAGCTGTAATTTGACCCCCTTAACATGCTTCAAAACTCACCAAATTTTACATACACATCAGTACTGGCAAAAATTGCCATCCAATAAAAAACCAAACCCCAAAAATCGAAATAGCGCTCTAGCGCCCCCTAGAAAAAAACACAGACAAAACTGCTTGTAACGGCTGTTAGGAAAGTCGTAGAGACATAAAACAAAAACCTCTATATAGGTCTGACTTAGACCAGGGGTTGGGTCGCGGGGGCAGCAGCCAAAGGCGGACCCGACCAACGCTGCTTGCAGCTTTAATTTCAATCAGTTTCCATACATGAAGCGCACCGGATTATAGGGCACAATTAAAGGAGTCATATTATCATTATTTTTGTCTAAATGTAAAACACTTCCTTGTGGTCTACATAACATGTAATGGTGATTCTTTGGTCAAAATGTTGCATGGATTATGTTTTACAGATCATCTTCAAGCCGCTTTCTGACAGTCGCTTCAGGATGCGCCATTTTGTGGGCGGTCTTATTTACGTGGCTCACCTTTGACAGCGTCTTCTTCCCGTCATCTTTGTTGTAGCGGTTTACACTGCAAAAAGTCAGTGTTCAAAAACAAGAAAAAAAAATACAAAAATGAGGGGTATTTTACTTGAACTAAGCAAAATTATCTGCCAATAGAACAAGAAAATTAGCTAACTTCAATGAACCCAAAAATACCTTAAAATAAGTATATTCTCACTAATAACAAGTATACTACTATACGAGTACGTATTTTCTATTGTTTCATTGAAAATAAAACGGCAAAGTCTATTTGGCTGTCATCTGTTTTAATATGAGACACAATTGTGTCAAAGTCATGATTTTGTTTTACATTCTTGAAATAAGAAATTCTTACTTTAAAAAGTGGTTTTATACTTGCGAGTGTTGATGACACAGCTTTGCAACATTTGATGTTCTAGTTTCAAGCATGTTTTACTCAATATAGGTCATCAAATCTCAGCTACAAGCTGTAATACCTTACTGAGATCATTTAGGACCTAAACACTTAAAACAAGTAAAACATTCTAACATAAAATCTTATGTATGGCGGCGCAAGTCCCGGGATGCCCGAAATGTCCGTAACACACCCAGCCGAGTCGCATGTTGAGGTTTGAGTCCCACAAGTTCCGCCGCCGGCCGGGATGCCCAATATGTCCAAAACGCGCCCAGCAAAGTCCCACGGGAAGGTGGGGAGAAAAGTGAGAAAAGTCGGTGAAATGTTCAAAAGTCCCACCCGGGTTCGAGTGTGCACTCAAACTCAAACTCAAACCCAATTGGGACTCGAACCTTGGTAGGTATTTAGAAAATTTGGGGGGACTTTTGCCTACTTTTCTCATTTTTTCCCCCCTACTTCCCGTGAGACTTTGCTGCGTGCGTTTTGGACATTTTTGGTATCCCGGGATTTGTGTGGCCGGCGGCGGGACTCGTGGGACTGGAACCCCGTGGAGGTATTTTGGACACAATTGGGACTTTTGAACATTTTGGCCGCCTTTTCCCCCTCTTCTTACCCGCCTTCCTTTACTCAAAATAGGTCATAAAATGTCGGAAACAAGCTGTAGTATCTTACTGAGATCATTTAGGAGCAAAACCCTTAAAACAAGTAAAAGACTCTAACATAAAATCTGCTTAGTGAGAAGAATTATCTTACCAGACAGAAAATAAGCAAATATCACCCTTATTTGAGATATTTCATCTTACTTAGATTTCAGTTTTTGCAGTGTAGCGTGCAAGGACGGGCATGGAAGAAGTGTTAAAAGATGGAGCTAACTGTTTTAATGACATTCAGACTTTACTTCAATCAATAACGGAGCACCATCTCCTCATTGGGAAACAACCACACCGGAAATGTGTCCCATGAAAAAACGTCCCACCAGAACTCTCTAATAACTAAAGTTCCTTGGGTGTATAATGTACACTCACTACACCGGTATGTTTTAGCACTTTCATGGCGAGTTTTCCGTCAGAAATAAGTAAGAAATTTACACTACTTTATGACTGTCCCATAACAAGAAGATAGAGGAAAAAGAAGAAGCTTATCAACTACGGTGTCGGACGGACTACAAAGGCGGACCTGCACAATTTTTCAGGATTTATGCAGATCTCAAATACAGATCAGCAGGTACTAGAAGGTAAGAAATGTTGCTTTTGCATAATGTTGCAAAACATTAAGCCAGATAATATGTCTTACCTTATGTATGTCCGCCCTGAGATCGGTAGGTCGTGAGTATACCAAAGACTATTAAAATGGGAGCCATTACCTCACACTCCGCATCAAGGGTTGGAATTGGGGGTTAAATCACCAAAAATGATTCCCGGGCGCGGCCACTGCTGCTGCTCAATGCTCCCCTCACCTCCCAGAGGTTGATCAAGGGTGATGGGTCAAATGCAAGGAAAAATTTCGCCACACCTCGTGTTTTTATGACAATTATGGGTACTTAACTTGACTTATACACACACCATAATAATACTCGTATGTTGAAGCACATCAAGTGGTGCGGCTTCATAGCTTACCAAAGTCGTACTAAAACTATCTGTGTAATGATCTATATTTTCCATGGAACATATAACATGTTGGTGTTGTTTACTGGTGTCATAGTGCAGTCTACACGTACAGTATCTCTTATGTTTGACTGCCATCTAGTGGTCACACTTATCATTACACCATGTACCAAATAAAATTGCCCTAGGTCGGTAAACAAGACCAGAATTATTCCGTACATTAGGCGTACCGGGTTATAAGGCCCACTGTCGAGTTTTCTGAATAAAAAAGGATTTGAAGTGCGCCTTATAGTCTGAAAAATACGTAATTTTTAAATGTATTTGTAACTTCAAACTGATCTTTTCATACATTTAAACACTAGCCGTTCTCTTGCCATTTTAAAATAACTTGGTGACAGACTTGTGTCGTGCGGGTTCCATGGACCACCAAATAGGAACATTACTGCGAGCAGCTTTTCTTTATTCTTTCAATAAAGCTGCGTCTTCCTGCTTCGGCTGGCTTTTCAGCTCACCCTCGCTCTGCTCGCTTCGCCGTCTGCTTTTCAGCACCGCGTCGTTGTCACCGTCTGGCTCTCCGTCTCTTGCGCGCTGCGTCTGCTTCGGACTCTCCAACTCTCTCTTCCCCGTCATTCACGGCTGCCGCTATTTTACACAGTGCGAGGAGATTATCTAATTGTGCCCAGCTGGGCGATCAACGCACCTGATGTGATTAATGGCGTCGATTGCGGCGTGCCCCGCCTCGCCGCTGGCCCACCGGCAACGCCTCCTCGCCGCCATCTTGGAGTGGGTCCTGGCGTGCCCTGCCTCGCTGTTGGTCTGCCGGCCACGCCTCCCCACAAACTTCTATGTAAGAAATGCCTTCCAAAGCATCTATAAATGGTAAAATCTCTGCAACTTCAGGGGGCACCGCCCCTTCAACCCCCAAAAGGGCCCCCTTAACACCAATACAAACACAATAAAAACAACTGAACTCATGTTCTTTTAAAATCCTTACTTTTTTAAAAACTGTTTCAAAGTGTCAAGTAAGATCAGTACTTCAATAACTTTTAACACAGAAATTTCAGTATCAGTTGCCAAGAAAGAAACAGCACTCGGGCTTCCTCCCACCTCCAAAGACATGCACCTGGGGATAGTTTGATAGACAACACTAAATTGGCCCGAGTGTGTGAGTGTGAATGTTGTCTGTCTATCTGTGTTGGCCCAGTGATGAGGGGGAAACTTGTCCAGATTATACCCTGCCTTCCTCCTGAATCCAGCACCCCCTGCAACCACGAAGGGGGAAGAAATGTTGGCTCAGTTTTTTTAAGACAGCAGGCGTTCTTCCTTGGCGCTGACTCATATCACTGAGGGAAAAGTGTTGCACAGTATTTTATACTGAGAAAAGCAGGTATTAATGTACAAAACCCAAAACCAGTGAAGTTGGCACGTTGTGTAAATGGTAAATAAAAACAAAATACAATGATTTGCAAATCCTTTTCAACCTATATTCAATTGAATAGACGGCAAAGACAAGATATTTAACGTTTGAACTGGAAAACGTTGTTTTTTGCAAATATTAGCTCATTTGGAATTTGATGCCTGCAACATGTTTCAAAAAAGCTGGCACAAGTGGCAAAAAAGACAGAGAAAGTTGAGAAACGCTCATCAAACACTTATTTGGAACATCCCACAGGTGATCAGGCTAATTGGGAACAGGTGGGTGCCATGACTGGGTATTAAAGCAGCTTCCACGAAATGCTCAGTCATTCACAAACAAGGATGGGGCGAGGGTCACCACTTTGTGAACAAATGCGTGAGCAAATTGTCGAACAGTTTAAGAACAATATTTCTCAACGAGCTATTCCAAGGAATTTAGGGATTTCGCCATCTACACACTCCGTAATATCATCAAAATGTTCAGAGAATCTGGAGAACTCACCGAACGTAAGCGATGATATTACGGACCTTTGATCCCGTCAAAAAGCGACATCAGTGTGTAAAGGATATCACCGCATGGGCTCAGGAACACTTTAGAAAACCGCTGTCAGGAACTACAGTTCGTTGCTACATCCGTAAGTGCAAGTTAAAACTCTACTATGCAAAGCGAAAGCCATTTGTCAACAACACCCAGAAACGCCGCTGGCTTCGCTGGGCCCAGGCTCATCGTGTCAACTTCACTGGTTTTGGGATGTGTATTTTCTGTGCGTTAGTATCGACTTGGTATGGAAGTATCCACACTTTTGGCAACCCTACATCCAGATGGTGCAGCTGAGTTCAGCATGTTGCTTTAGTTATGTGTGCTGTTTTGAAGAAGTTGTATAATGGTAAATGGTAAATGGATTATAATTGTAAAGCGCTTTTGTACCTTCAAGGTACACAAAGCGCTTTGACACGCTTTCCACATTCAGCCATTCACACACTGATGGCGGGAGCTGCCGTGGAAGGCCCTAACCACGACCCATCAGGAGCAAGGGTCAGGTGTCTTGCTCAAGGTCACAACGGACGTGACGAGGTTGGTAGAAGGTGGGGATCGAACCAGGAACCCTCAGGTTGCTGGCACAGCCACTCTCCCAACCGCGCCATGCCGGTATGTAAAAGATATCACCACATGAGCTCAGGAACACTTCAGAAAACCACTGTCAGTAACTACAGTTCATCGCTACATCTGTAAGTGCAAGTTAAAATTCTACTATGCAAAGCGAAAGCCCTTTATCAACAACACCCAGAAACGCCGCTGGCTTCGCTGGGCCCAGGCTCATCGTGTCAACTTCACTGGTTTGGGGTTGTGTATTTTCTGTGCGTTGGTATCGACCAGCTGAGTTCAGCATGTTGCTTTAGTTATGTGTGCTGTTTTGAAAAACTTGTATTAGCTACCTAAATAGTGTGACAATGTATCAGATTAAGAGCTGGAATACGACAAACAAACAAAGGAAGACAATGTGTGACATGCAGCGACATGTGAGTTCTTTTTTTGTGACACGTTCAATACAAAATGAAGAGAAGCTTCACATAGAAGTAACAAGTCTTCGAGTCATCAAGACTACAGCAGTACTATAACAAAAATGTGCTAATTGTATGGAGCAATTATAGCGTAACACTGGTGAAAGTGTCAAATTATTTTAAGTTTTTTATTTTAAACATTTCCTTGTGGTCTACACAGCATGCAATGGGGGTTCTTTATTCAAAATGTGGATTTACACATCATCGTCTACCCCAAGCTTGGGCATTTATTTTGATTTGGGGGAAAAATTGGTCGAGGGACCCATTGATCTATTTTTAGGAACACTAATACAAAACCTCACAATAATGTCTGATTGAATGCTAAAAACATTTTCACAGACCGCCTGAAAAAACGGAACGGATTTTTTAATGTTTTAATGATTGAGACACCCAGAATGGACATGAAAATAAAGAATATGGAATTTACAATATTAACTATGAACGATAAATCACTGAATATTGACAACATATGAACGTCACGCCCCCTCTCATCGACATATTTTACAATCAAGCGAAACACGACAAAAATGCAACTAACACAGCGAAATATAAACGTGGAGGTTAAAAAATAAACCCACCTACAATCTGATACATCTGATACATCACTAAGCTTTAGAACATTGTTGTAAAAGTTCTCTTTCCGCGTCTGTCCCTGACACCCACATTTCAGGCTGGCGGCTCTGGAAACACTCTGTGGAAACGCTCCCCACCCACACTGCTTGGTGCCTCGTCTGAGCTGCTGTGACTTACATTACCATACGAACTAAGTATATCATGCAAAAGCGCAGATTCCAACCATTGAAATACTTTGTTTGGTTCAAGACGTACGGTAATTTGAAAACATCACTGCACATCATAATTGCAGCTACGGTCCATTTTAAAGATCAAAACAAAATTTGCCCAGGTCTGATCTACCCCCCTCCAGCTGACTTGCAACTGAGGTATTTTAGTAGTGAGGTATGCGTCGTGCTAGACATTCATCCTCTGCTTTTGCCATTTCTAATATAAAGTAGTGTAAAGTTCTTATTTATATCTGTCAGTAAACTCAGCATGGAAGTCCTAAAACATACCGGTGTAGTGAATTTACATTATTCACCCAAGGAACTTTAGCTATTAGAGAGTTCCGGTCGGATGGTTTTGCACGGGACACACTGAATTAAAACAGTTAGCTCCATCTTTTGACACTTCTTCCACTCCCGTCCTTGCACGCTACACCGCTACAAACGAGGAGAAGACGCTGTCGAAGGTGAGCCACGTAAATAAGTCCGCCCACAAGCGACTGTCAGAAAGTGGCTTGAAGATGATCTGTAAAAGATAGTCCATGCAACATTTTGACACAAGAACCACCATTACATGTTATGTAGACCAGTGGTCCCCAACCTTTTTGTATCCGCGGACCGGTCAACGCTTAATAATTTGTCCCGCGGCCCGGGGGGTGGGGGGGGGAATCCTTTTTTTTTTTTTCTTTGTCATGAAAAGGGACGTTTTTGTTGTTTCTGCACTAATTGTAAGTGTATATTGTGTTTTTTATGTTGATTTAATAAAAAAATAATAATAATAACAATAATTAATATATATATTTATATATGTATATATATATATATATATAATTTTTTTTTTTTTTCTTTTAAATAAAAATAAATAAAAAATTATTCTGCGGCCCGGTGGTTGGGGACCACCGATGTAGACCACAATGAAGGGTTTTACATTTATAAAAAAAAAAAAATCAATCCTTTAATGCACCCTATAATCCTTTTTTATGAAAAAACTTCGAAAAAAGACCATTTATCGGCAGTGCGCCTTATAATCCGGTGCGCCCTATGGTCCAGAAAATACGGTATCTCAATCTACAGCTGAAGCAAGCATGAATATGAAAGGCAAAGTAAAACACAATAAACAAATGTGTTTATTAACACTGGAGACAATCATGATATCAGTAATGCGATACCAGAGTAGAGCTGAAACTAATGAGCACCTTAATTATTCATGGGAAAAGGGCACATTTTAATGAAGCTTTAAATCATTTAGTGGATAAATGGCAGTGAATTGGCGAGAGAGACAAATTCACAAACATCATTGTGTTTTTCTGCAAATGTATTCATCCATCCATCCATCTTTCTACCGCTTGTCCGATTAATATTTTTTGGGAGACGTGCACTATTTTGCACTGACATACCGTATATGTGATGAGATCAGCGTGAATTACCTGTTAATGAAGAGTTTCATGATGAGATAGCGAGCGTAAAGCAAGGTAACTAATTAACAAACTGTAATTGTTTGGGAAGAATGCAACAAACTGATCAAAAAAAGCAACGCAATATTGTGGCTCGCAATCAAGGGACTGGTGCACCTGCTGTTGCCTTGGTAACCACAGATCATCTTTTGACGTTGTCCATACAAGTGTTTCATGCCGCATGAAGCTACTTTGCAGCATTCTGTAGAAACTTTAGATTCTTTGCATTAAAGTTGACTTTTTGTCGGATACAATTGTCAGATATCTCAATAATTGTTCTAATTGAATATTAAGAGTATGTGAAAGTGAGGTGGCGACTTGTCCAGGGTGTACACCGCCTACCACGCGAATGCAGCTGAGATAGGCTCCGGCACTCCCCGCCACCCCAAAAAGGGACAAGCGGTAGAAAATGTATGAATGGCGTATGTGAAAGTTCATCTCCTACTTTGTTTACTTTTATGACGACCTCTTTAAAGGCCTACTGAAATGTGATTTTCTTATTTAAACGGGGATAGCAGGTCCATTCTATGTGTCATACTTGATCATTTCGCGACATTGCCATATTTCTGCTGAAAGGATTTAGTAGAGAACATCAACGATAAAGTTTGCAACTTTTGGTCGCTAATAAAAAAGCATTGCCTTTACCGGAAGTAGCAGACGATGACATCACCGGTGTGAGGGCTCCTCACATCCTCACATTGTTTATAATGTGAGCCTCCAGCAGCAAGAGCTATTCGGACCGAGAAAGCGACAATTTCCCCATTAATTTGAGCGAGTTTGAAAGATTTGCGGATGAGGAAATTTAGAGTGAAAGCCTAGAGAAAAAAAAAAAAAAAGGCGAGGGCAAGTGAGAGCGATTCAGATGTTTTTTGACACATTTACTAGGATAATTCTGGGAAATCCCTTATCTGTCTATCGTTTTGCTAGTGTTTTAGTGAGTAAAGAGTACCTTAAAGTCGGAGGGGTGTGCCCACGGGTGTTTTGACGCCAAAGTTTCTGAGAGAAGTCACGGCAGCAGGAGGCGACTTATTTCCACAATTTTCTCACCAAAAACTGCCGGTTGACATGTAGTCGAATTCCATGTTTGCTTGACCGCTCTGATCCATAGTAAAGCTTCACCTCCGGGAATTTTAAACAAGGAATCACCGTGTGTTTGTATGGCTAAAGGCTAAAAGCTTCCAACCTCCATCTTTCTACTTTGACTTCTCCATTATTAATTGAACAAATTGCAAAAGATTTAGCAACACAGATGTCCAAAATACTGTGTAATTATGCGATTAAAGCAGACGACTTTTAGCTGTGTGTGTGCGCAGCGCTAATATTTCCTAACAGTCCGTGACGTCACGCGTACGCGTCGTCATTCCGCGACGTTTTCAACAAGAAACTCCCGGGAAATTTAAAATTGCAATTTAGCAAACTAAAAAGGCCGTATTGGCATGTGTTGCAAAGTTAATATTTCATCATTGATATATAAACTATCAGACTGCGTGGTCGGTAGTAGTGGGTTTCAGTAGGCCTTTAAAGCTCTGTAATCAATCAGAATTATCAAGGAGCTAAAAGTCAAACATGGATAATTGTAGAGAAAGTGTTTTACATTTTCCCATCATGCTTTGTAATGGACTTAAAGGCCTACTGAAACCCACTACTACCGACCACGCAGTCTGATAGCTAATATATGAATGATGAAATATTAACATTGCAACACATGCCAATACGGCCTTTTTAGTTTACTAAATTGCAATTTTAAATTTCCCCGTGAAGTGTCGTGTTAAAAACGTCGCAGTATGATGACGAGTGCGTTTGACGTCACCGGTTGTAGCGGACATTATTCTCCAGCCCGATCCAAGCTATAAGTAGTCTGCTTTAATCGCATAATTACACAGTATTCTGGACATCTGTGTTGCTGAATCTTTTGCAATTTGTTCAATTAATAATGGAGAAGTCAAAGTAGAAAAATGGAGGTGGGAATCTTTTAGCCTTTAGCCACAAAAACACAGCCGGTGTTTCCTTGTTTAAAATTCCCGAAGATGAAGCTTTACTATGGATCAGAGCGGTCAAGCGAACATGGATCCCTACACGGCAGTTTTCGGTAAGAAGATTGTGGTAATAAGTCGTCTCTTACCGGAGACATCAGTGGAGCTTACATCCTGTTGCAGCTGCCGTGACTTCCCTCAGAGACTCTGGCGTCAACTTACCCGTGGCCTCACCCCTCCGACTTTCAGGTACTATTTAATCTCACTAAAACACTAACAACACAATAGGCAGATATGGGATTTTCCAGAATTATCCTCGTAAATGTGTCTAATAACATCTGAATCGCTCCCACTGCAATCGTCTTTTTTTCTTCTTCTTTTTTCTAGTCCTTCACTCTAAATTTCCTCATCCACAAATATTTCATCCTCGCTCAAATTAATGGGGAAATTGTCGCTTTCTCGGTCTAAATAGCTCTAGCTGCTGGAGGCTATGATTGTAAACAATGTGAGGATGTGAGGAGCTCCACAACCCGTGACGTCACGCGCACATCGTCTGCTACTTCCGGTAAAGGCAAGGTTTTTTTAGTAGCGACCAAAAGTTGCGAACTTTATCGTCGATGTTCTCTACTAAATACTTTCAGCAAAAATATGGCAATATCGCAAAATGATCAAGTATGACACATAGAATGGACCTGCTATCCCCGTTTAAATAAGAAAATCTCAATTCAGTAGGCCTTTAAATAGATAGTTTTTTTGTTCGTTAGTTTTTTTTTACAATATCCACAACATTTAGTGAGTATGTTGAGTTATGTGTGACCCAGTGTTAATTTTGACAGCAAAATTTGATTTAGTTTTAGTCATAGTCTTTTGATTAAAATGTAATTGAGTTTTAGTCATAATTTGGTTATTTAAAGTGTTTTAGTTTTAGTTTAGTTTTAGTTGACGAAATATCATAAGATTACAGTCGACGAAAACTACACTAGAGTTAGTCGACTAAAGGGTAATATGTAAACTTTCCCTTCAATTTCTGAAAGTCAAAGCAAAACAGCGGAAAAATCACCAATACTAGTCATATTAAGATGAAAATCATGTCTCAAATTTAGTATTTCACGAGTAAGCCGTGTAATAAACGGGATAACGTCGAGTGAGTTGTATGTTGTGGAAAATGCTTACCTGTGTGTGGATTTCTGGGTGATTCGACTGTAAATGTCGCTTCAAATATGTTGTGTTTTTCCCCGTAATCCTCGCGCTGCATTTCTTACACTGCATCTTGTTTTCTTTGACGTCAAATATAAAATTTAAATATGTCCTCTCTCCTCTTCCTCCCCGCCGTTGACATGTTGTCTTCTGTCTCAAACGCAAATTACGTTTACGTAACTTCCTTACCACGTCGCTCTGATTGGTTCTCTTCCCAACTCTTCCCGCCTCTTCCTAACGAAATGAGTTCCAATTGGATCTCGTCTCTGGCAGACATTTTCGTCTCGTTTTTTTTTCGTTGACGAATATGTCAATACACCTCGTCATCGTCTTAGTCCACGTAAATTATTTTTTCTTTAGTTATTGTCTCGTTTTAGTCAGAAAAAAAAAAGGTCGTTGACGATAACTATGACGAAAATCTTTCGTCAACAAAATTAACACTGGTGTGACCATGTGTGTTGACTTTTTGTGCTGGTTGAATTTTTTTCCCCGCACCATGACTAGGAAAGGTTGTTTGGATTGGGTCATATGAGTAAATTCTGTGTTTGCAATGTCACTGACCTGAGCGTCGTGTAATGTTCACATGTTGCCGGCAAATGGCCATTTTTTAGACCCCTGAGTATTTTAGTTCAATATGAAACACGCCGCATGACCAGGTTGCTTACTGAAATTGCTCTCTGGTCATCGTCTAGGCCAGGGGTAGGGAACCTATGGCTCTAGAGCCAGATGTGGCTCTTTTGATGACTGCATCTGGCTCTCAGATAAATCTTAGCTGGCATTGCTTAACACGATAAGTCAGTGTTTTTCAACCTTTTTTGAGCCAAAACACATTTTTTTCATTGAAAAAATTCTGAGGCACACCACCAGCAGAAAACATAAAAAAAATTAAACTCAGTAGCCGATATTGACAAAAAAAAATTGTTCTCGCAATAGCTCTTGTCTCTATGTAGGTGTACTGTCAAGCCGTAACTTATTTTGAGTTTTTTCGGTGTTTTCCTGTGTGACTTGCGCTCCTATTTTGGTGGCTTTTCTTCTTTTGTTGGTATTTTCCTGTAGCAGTTTCATGTCCTCCTTGAATGCTATTCATCGCACCTGCTTTGTTTTTACAATCAAGACTATTTAAGTTGTGCGGACGCACTCCTTCTTTGTGTTTACATTGTTGATTGTCATGTCATATACGGACGTACTTTGTGGACGCCGTCTGCTCCGCACACTGTAAGTCTTTGCTGTCGTCCAGCATTCTGTTTTTGTTTACTTTGCAGCCAGTTCAGTTTTAGTTTTGTTTTGCTTCAATGCCTTTTCTTAGCGGCACTCTACCTGCTACCACCTACTGATATGGAAGAGTATTACACGCTTAGTCTGACGAGCTCTAGACAGCACAGACACGCAATAACAGCACATTTTCGAATTATAGTTACAGGTTTGCAAAAAATATTATCAACCCAATTAGGTGCAATGACATCATCTCTCCCACGACACACCAGACTGTATCTCACGGCACACTGTGGGACGGCGTGGCGCAGTGGGAGAGTGGCCGTGCGCAACCCGAGGGTCACTGGTTCAAATCCCACCTAGAACCAACCTCGTCACATCCGTTGTGTCCTGAGCAAGACACTTCACCCTTGCTCCTGATGGTTGCTGGTTGGCGCCTTGCATGGCAGCTCCCTCCATCAGTGTGTGAATGTGTGTGTGAATGGGTAAATGTGGAAGTAGTGTCAAAGCGCTTTGAGTACCTTGAAGGTAGAAAAGCGCTATACAAGTACAACCCATTTACTATAGTGTGCCGCGGCACAGTGGTTGAAAAACACAGCAATAAGTAATGAATAATTCCGCTGGTAATCACAGTGTTAAAAATAACGTTCAAAATATAAAACATTCTCGTGCATTTTAATCCATCCATCCGTTTTCTAGCGTTCCTGTTCAAGAAGTCGCATTAATGGTAACAACTATTTTATTCATTATCTTCAGAATAACAATGTTATTAAAAAGAAGAAGATACTTATTGTATTCTTAAAATGTTGGTCTTACTTAAAAATGCAAACATTTTTTTGTATTCAGTGTTTAAAATTATTATATGGCTCTTTCGGAAATAGATTTTATAATATTTTGCTTTCATGGCTCTCTCAGCCAAAAAGGTTCCCGACCCCTGGTCTAGGCCGTGGTCTGGACTTCCGTGCTTTCGACAAACAAGCTCCATGACTCAGCGGGAAATTGGCAATAAAAACAAAACCATGTTGTGTCTGCTGTTGGCTGCCAGGACTACAGGCAGGTGTCAGTAAAAGTAATGCTAGTCATTTCCTGCAAGCAGCGCGACGTGCGCCACACCTCAGCTGATGTGATGGACTGACAGATTTCCAGCTTCACACATCACTCAGTCCAAATACTATAAACAAGCTTTTCTTGCAGACAGATACTTCATTTGTTTTAATTTGCTTTCATTCAAACACAAAATGATTAGGAAGGATGTTCTGGTCAAAATTAAATTCCGCCAATTCCGATCATCCATGAGTGAGATTGGTTAATGTAAATGTTTTAATATATGAGTAACAATATCAGCACATGTTTGAACTCGTTCTGAACTCTTACTTGTATGCCTGGCGCCTGCACAGCAATAGACATTGTTTTTGCACTTCCTGGTTTGTTTTGTTACCATAGCAACTCATTAGTTTTCACCTGTCCTCATGTCTCGCACCCGTTTTCACTGATTATGTCATTACTATTTAAGCTGTCTGTTTCTGTTCTTCGTCCTGCCAACATCACCTTCTTCACACCCTCCATCACCTGCTATGCACCTTGTAATCCATGCCAATGATCCATGTCCCATTCTCATTCTGTTCCAATGTAAGTTTTCTCGTTATTTAGATAGATAGATAGATAGTACTTTATTGATTCCTTCAGGAGAGTTCCTTCAGGAAAATTAAAATTCCAGCAGCAGTGTACAGAGTTGAGATCAATTTAAAGAAAAAAGTAAAAAGTAAATAATGGGGGTTTAAAAGGAAACAAAATAGAGAAATATTACAAAAAGAATAAAAACAATGGGAATAACAATATAACAGTAAAATAAGAATATAACAAGACAAAGTAGGCAGTAGTGACCATGTATTGCATTTATGCCACAGTGCAAGTTTTTGTTTGATGTTCATAGTTTTGCCTTAGTGCGAGTTTTGTTTACGCAGCCAAGTTTTTGTACCGCCATTGTGCGCGCCTTCTGTTTGCCTTTTTTTTGTGCAGTTATTGTGTTAAAATAAAAGATGTCTTTACCTTCATGCCATCTCCGGTCCAAGTTCACTTGCATCTCGGGGAAACAACAACCCCTTAGTCCAAGTACTGACATTGATAACTGCTTACTTTCTACACTTCTTTAACTTTACTAATAACTGAATATACCGGTACTTATTGAGTTAAAAATAATTCACAGACAAAGTATTCTAATTACCCTACTTTCCGGAATATAAGGCGCATTTAAAATCCTTTTTTCCCCTCAAAATTCAACAGTGCGCTTTGTAACCCGGTGCGCCTATTATATGGAATAATTGTGGTTTTGCTGACCGACCCCTAAGCAATTTTATTTGGTACATGGTGTAATGATAATTGTGACCAGTAGATGGCAGTCAAACATAAGAAATACGTGTAGACTGCACTGCGATGGCAATATGACTCAAGTCAACAACAACAACAACATTTTATATGTTCCATTGAAAATATAGAACATTACACACGGCACTCAAAACTCTATCAAAATATTTTAGTACGACTTTGGTAAGCTTGAAGGGCTTCAACATACGAGTATTGTTATTGTGTCTGTATAAGGTAAGATGTAGTATATATATATATATATATTATTGTGTATATATAGTATTGTTATTTTGCCTGTATAAGGTAAGACGTAGTGTATACATATATGTATATATAAATATACTGTGTGTATATATATATATATATATATATATATATATATATATATATATACACACACTACGTCTTACCTTAAACAGACACAATAACAATACTCATATGTTGAAGCCCTTCAAGCTTACCAAAGTCGTACTAAAACATTTTGATAAGAGTTTTGAGTACCATGTGTAATGTTCTATATGTTGTATACATATATAGGCCCTGCGATGAGGGGGCGACTTGTCCAGGGTGTACGCCGCCTTCCAACCGATTGTAGCTGAGATAGGCACCAGCGCCCACCGCGACCTCAAAGGGAATAAGCGGTAGAAAAATGGATGGATGGATATATATATATATATATATATATATATATATATATATATATATATATATATATATATATATATATAGATAATAGCTTCAATATAGAGGCAACTCGTTTTTCCACTTTACCGGAGTAATCCCTTGCCACACCGTGCTTCAAATAATGTGTAATAATTGTTAAATTAGGTCTTATTTTCTATTATTATGTGGTGAGGCAAGGCTATTTTTTTATTAGCGACCAAAAGTTGCGAACTTTATCGTGGATGTTCTCTACTAAATCCTTTCAGCAAAAATATGGCAATATCGCAAAATGATCAAGTATGACACATAGAATGGACCTGCTATCCCCGTTTAAATAAGAACATCTCATTTCAGTAGGCCTTTAAAACATTCTTGTTCATATGCTCATTTTAAACTTTCATGCAGAGAAGGAAATCACAACTAAGTCAATTGACCAAAACTGTATTTATTAAACAGTTATTAAGCAGTGCCACAAACATTCATGTCATTTCCAAAACAGAAAGTTCAAGATTGTCATTAATGTTGACACGAATAATCATCACACTGCTGTGATTATATGCATCAAGTGTTCATTCAAGGTTAAGGCAAAATATCGAGATATATATCATGCCTAAAAATATTGAAATATTAACAAAAGGCCATATCGCCTAGGGCAGGGGTGCCCATTACGTCGATCGCGATCGACTGGTCGATCTCGGAGGGTGTGTCAGTCGATCTCAAGCCAGGCATTAAAAAATATACATAAAAATGAGCAATCATCAATCATACCAAGACTTCACTTTCGTCAGTTGTTTGACATTCTCGGCACCCGAGGATCTTGTGAGATGACGCTGGCTGCTGCGAGCTCATATTTAAGAAAAAAATCACCAACAGGGCGGACGCAGAGAAACACATTTTATTTCTAGAGACTCCGTACCTACTGTCAAAACTCTAAAGACCGACAGTACAGTTCCTGTCTTCACCATAAAAGACCTGTTTCATCCTGCCTGTGCTAACAAAATAAGAGTCTCAGAAAGCTAGCGTGCACAAGCTAGCAAGCTACGGAGTTTGATGCCAATGTATTTCTCCCCCGCCCTCAGCGACCGCTTTCTCACTTGCTTGCCCACCCGCACAGTCACTGACGTCACTCACCTGCTGCCAGACATTAAAGGGCCACACACATATGCTACTCTCATAACAAAGTGTTTAAAAA
Source organism: Nerophis ophidion (assembly GCF_033978795.1). Classification (NCBI taxonomy): domain Eukaryota; kingdom Metazoa; phylum Chordata; class Actinopteri; order Syngnathiformes; family Syngnathidae; genus Nerophis; species Nerophis ophidion. The sequence goes on along the minus strand of NC_084627.1, from coordinate 39,208,178 downwards.
CGAGTATACAAGTTGGACAAATGAGATGCCAAATCCAACCACTTTCATGTGGTATTGGACAGAAAGGAGGACTTTTTTTTTCCTCCATTTGAAAATGCGGACGTTATCAGCACCACTGTCTAATTCCAATCAATGCAAGTCATCAGAATCAAATACACCAACTTATATTCTTGTCTTCATGAAAGAAAGGAATCTATGTGTGTTAAACATGCTTGTATTATCATTAAACACCATTAACTTGTTAACAAAAATGTCTCTTTCATAAATAAATAAGTATAAATTATAAATAGGAATGAGGTAGATCTCCTCGACTTGGTCAATTGAAAAGTAGCTCGCCTGCAGAAAAAGTGTGAGCGCCCCTGGCCTAGCCCTACTCAAGGCTAGTGTAAAGGTGACTATATTTATTATTTCATATTTAAAGGACTCCATTTAGAAGGTTTTACACAGGTGTTTGTGCTCCAAATATAAAAAAATATTCCATTTATTATTAATAATCCTACTTCCTGGACATTTTTTTTTACCACAATCAAGCCTGAAACCAATTAAATGTGATAAACGAAGGCCGACCGTATGCATGCAAACTTTTTGATGTTGTAGGATGTTTTATAATTACGATGCCTGGCAGCAAGAATAAAATCCCAAAGGGAGTTCTCTGATCTGTAACTTACAGACTTGAACAACATACTGTAGCTCAGGATGACTTTGAGTGTAGTTAATAAACACATCCAGTACATATTGAAGGGGGGGGATTAAGCAACCGATTAAGCCAAAGCGGAGTCAATCTGTGTTTCGTCGTGTGTGAGTAACAAGAAATCTTTGTTGGGAGAGCAGAGTGGTCACAATACCAATGGACTGCACTGTCAGATCAATATCTTAAGAGCATAACAAGGCAACACAGGAAGAGAGGACACGCTCTGCGGTTAGAGTGAGATGAGGTTAGAGTGCACTGTAACTTGCTTTATGGTGATGTTATTTTCTACTCTACTATATATCTACAATTAGTCTGTTACATGGTGTGTCTCACTGACACTGAACACGACGTGTCTGCACGATTATTGCGATGCCGACAAAAGCACTGTGGTACAGTATGTTTTAAAAGTTGCTCGACTCGTCTATACTGTAAACCGGCTGCTCGAGTTCTGACTAGAACCAAGACATACGTCCATATTAGTCCAGTTCTTAGGTCACTGCACTGGATTACTGTTGCTCAGACAGTAGACTTTAAAGGCCCACTGAAATGAGATTTTCTTATTTAAACGGGGATAGCAGGTCCATTCTATGTGTCATTTTGCGATATTGCCATATTTTTTGCTGAAAGGATTTAGTAGAGAACATCGACGATAAAGTTCGCAATTTTGGTCGCTAATAAAAAAGCCTTGCCTGCACAGGAAGTAGCAGACGATGTGCGCGTGACGTCACAGGTTGTAGGGCTCCTCACAGCCTCACATTGTTTACAGTCATAGCCACCAGCAGCAAGAGCGATTCGGACCGAGAAAGCGACAATTTCCCCATTAATTTGAGCAACGATGGAAGATTTGTGGATGAGGAAAGTTAGAGTGAAGCACTAGAGCAGGGGTCTGGAACCTATGGCTTTCGAGCCAGATGTGGCTCTTTTGATGACTGCATCAAAAACTCCTTTGTCCCACACGCCATTGGGGGGGTACTAGGATGACAGGGGATGCAAAACAATAACAGTGCAATACGTTTTCATAACATGGTCACTACTGCCTACTTTCTCTTGTTATATTCTTATTTTACTGTTATATTTTTATTCCCATTGTTGCTTTTTATTTTTTATTCTTATTGTAATATTTCTCTATTTTGTTTCCATGTAAACCCCCGTTATTTACTTTTTACTTTTATTGAAATTGATCTCAACTCTGTACACTGCTGCTGGAATTTTAATTTTCGTGAAGGAACTCTCTAGCTATCTGGCTCTCAGAAAAATCTTAGCTGACGTTGCTTAACGATAATTTCCCTGATGATCACAGTGTTAAAAATAACGTTCAAAATATAAAACATTCTCATGCATTTTAATTCATCCCTCCGTTTCTATCGCACCTGTTCAAGAAGTCGCATTAATGGTCAAAAAATATTTTATTTATTATTGGTTAGCTTCAGAATAACAATGTTATTAAAAAGAATAAGAGATGAACGCATTTAGTTGTTGTAATGAGGGAAAGTCTAAATGAAAGAGGAGGCGTAGAATTCTCTTGTCAGAGCGTAGGACGACACTGTACAAGGGTACAGGTCTACAGGTTTCTCCTCATTGAGCTAAATTGAATTCTGTCCCTGTTTAATCCCTTGCTTCTTGTCTGTTTAAAAGATGTCATCAGTGTTTAAACCAGACAGTTGTATTCGGTGTTAAAAGCATTATACGGCTCTCACGGAAACACATTTTAAAATATTTGGCTTTCATGGCTCTCTCAGCCAAAAAGGTTCCCTACCCCTGCACTACAGAAAAAAAAACAAGAAGACGAGGGTAGTGGGAGCGATTCAGTTATTAGACAATATACTAGGATAATTCTGGAAAATCCCTTATCGGCTTATTGTGTTACTAGTGTTTTAGTGAGATTATAAAGTCATACATGAAAGTCGGAGGGGTGTGGTGACCGCCAGTGTCTCTGATGGAAGCCATGGAGGAGCCAAGAAAGTCGCAGCTGCCTCTTTGACAGCTGCAGGAAGAACGACACAAGCTCCGCTCATGTTTACGGTAAGAGCCAACTTATTACCACAATTTTCTCACCGAAACCTGCCGGTTGACATGTGGTAGAGAAACATGTTCGCTTGACCGCTCTGTTCCATATCAAAGTTTCACAACAAACAAAGAAACACCGGCCGTGTTTGTGTTGCTCAAGGCAGCTGCAATCCACAGCATTCGTCTTTGACGTCTCCATTATTAATTGAACAAATTGCAAAAGATTCATCAACACAGATGTCCAAAATACTGTGTATTTATGCGATTAAAAGGGAACATTATCACAATTTCAAAAGGGTTAAAAACATTAAAAATCAGTTCCCAGTGGCTTGTATTTTTTGAAGTTTTATTCAACATTTTACCGGTTTTGGAATAGCCCTAAAAAAAGCTTTAAAGTGCTTGATTTTCGCTATTTGCGATCCATTTCCCTGTGACGTCATACAGTGCTGCCAATGTAAACAAACAATGGGAATAGCACAGCAAGATATAGCGACATTAGCTCGGATTCAGACTCGGATTTCAGCGGTTTAAGCGATTGAACAGATTAAGCATGTATTGAAACGGATGGTTGGAGTATGAAAGTATTGAAGAAGAAACTGAAGCTATTGAGCAAATAGCTATTGACGCTATTCATAGCCATAGCATGGCCGAATAGCTGTGTTAGCATCGCCGGTAAAATGTGCGGACCAAACGATCAGGACTTTCGCATCTTGTGACACTGGAGCAACTTAAATCCGTCGATTGGTAAGTGTTTTTTTCTCATTAAATGTAGGTGGAAGGAAACGTAATATAGTTGCAAATGCATCTGCAAGTTATCCATACATCTCTGTGCCATGTCTGCTTTAGCATTGCCGGTAAATAGCATGTTATCGTTGATTAGCATAGCATGTTAGCATCGATTAGCTGGCAGTCAACATCAACAAAACTCACCTTTGTGATTTCGTTGACTTTATCGTTGCGAACACATCTGCAGGTTATCCATACATCTCTGTGCCATGTCTGCTTTAGCACCGCCGGTAAATAGCATGTTAGCGTCGATTAGCATAGCATGTTAGCATCGATTAGCTGGCAGTCACGCCGCGACCAAATATGTCTGATTAGCACATAAGTCAACATCAACAAAACTCACCGTTTGTGATTTCGTCGACTTTATCGTTGCAAATGCATCTGCAGGTTATCCATACATCTCTGTGCCATGTCTGCTTTAGCACCGCCGGTAAATAGCATGTTAGCGTCGATTAGCATAGCATGTTAGCATCGATTAGCTGGCAGTCACGCCGCGACCAAATATGTCTGATTAGCACATAAGTCAACATCAACAAAACTCACCGTTTGTGATTTCGTCGACTTTATCGTTGCAAATGCATCTGCAGGTTATCCATACATCTCTGTGCCATGTCTGTCATCGCCGGTAAAATGTGGAGACACTCCCGCACATTCAACGGGGGTCTGGCGGCAGACACTTTCGCATCTTCGGGCCAGTGGTGCAACTTGAATCCCTCCCTTGTTAGTGTTGTTACACCCTCCGACAACACACCGATGAGGCACGATGTCTCCAAGGTTCCAAAAAATTGTCGAAAAAATGGAAAATAACAGAGCTGAGACCCAATGTTTACAATGTGTTGAAAATGAAAATGGCGGCTGTATTACCTCGGCGATGTCACATTCTGACGTCATCGCCTCCAGAGCCATAAACAGAAAGGCGTTTAATTCGGCAAAATTCACCCATTTAGAGTTCGGAAATCGGTTAAAAAAATATATGGTCTTTTTTCTGCACCATCAAGGTATATATTGACGCTTACATAGGTCTGGTGATAATGTTCCCCTTTAAAGCAGACATAAGCGTCATCATTCCGCGACGTTTTCAACAGATACATCGATTTACTCGATATATCGCGGGTTTGTCTCTGTACGATATAGAAAATGACTATATCGTGATATGCGAGTATACGTTCTCACGCAGTTGCTTTTAGCTGCGGGCATTACACTACAGGCTCTTCCCACTCGTTCTTGTGTCTCCTTCTCACAGACAGTAAGCGCTTCTTCTTACATACGTCACATACGTATACACCCTCCCGGAGCAAAGAGGTAAAAGCATGGATGAGGTTAGCTGTGATGCTAGCGGAGCCGTGCGAGTGGTAATACGAGAGAAAGAAGATGCGAATCTGGTAACAAATGAAGGAAGAATTAATTCCTTAGTAAAACAGCAGGGGGTCCATGGTATTTTGAGACTTGGTTTGAATTGAACTCTGAATCGAATCGTCAACCCAAGAATCAGAACCAAATTGGAATCATTGGTTGTTCCTTACACGAATGATATTAAAACTTTTTCAAAACAGGTTACAAGTTTCAAAAGCTGCCATATAAACACAGCGAGTAAGCATGGCGATAACCTAAGAAAATGTCTTTTTGTAAAAAAAAAAAGATTCTTGACCACTTTTAGTTGTTTCCGAATTGTCTCAAATAAGAATGGATTTCAACCATTTTTTTGTCTGGCACCACTTGTTATGATACGCTGCACGGATCATATTCTGTTTGGGTTTTTTTCGGGTCACTTGTGTTTTTCTGTTGGTTTTGGACTCCTTCGGTTCCTGTTTGTGCACCTCTCAGTTGGTTACCATAGTTACGTATTATTTTCACCTGCCGTTTGTTCCGGACGCACACCTGTTTTGTAATCAGATAGATAGATAGTACTTTATTGATTCCTTTAGGAGAGTTCCTTCAGGAAAATTAAAATTCCGGCAGCAGTGTACAGAGTTGAGATCAATTTCAAAAAAGCAAATAATGGGGGTTTAAATGTAAACAAAATAGAGAAATATTACAATAAGAATAAAAATATTCTTATTGTACTGTCATTATTTCAGCCTGCCTTCTCCCGTCAGTCTGTCTGGCTTCCTAGTTTGTCTTCGTACAACAAGTAACAACAATCTGTTTCCTGCTCGCTACCTGCTAGCTTCCACGCTAGGCTCTTTATATTCTAGCTCCCATGCTAGCTCTTTTAGTTGTTTGCCTTAAGTGCTATGAGTATGATTTTTCTTTGTTCCGACTGATTTATTTCTTAATAAATAATTTTTCCTACCTGCACACTGTGTCCGAAGACCGCCTCCATTCCTGGGAGAACGAAATCCGCATCACCATGCGACCAGGTCAATACACCACTATTGAATACGATATGTCTTGAACGCTTGTATTTCGGAGAAGATGTCCAAATGGTTCCTGGGTTGTTTTGAAAAGTCACAAATAATTTTCCTTTCTTTTAAAATGGTAGAAGTATGCGTCTTCTTTCACACCTTGGCAAAGTGGTGACACATACGCTGCAAAAACTGAAATCTAATTAAGATTAAATATGTCAGGGCGTGGACTTTGGGGTGTTTGTTTTCCCGAGATGCAAGTAAAGCTTGGAGGTAAATACATTATTTTATTTTAACTCTAACAAAAGGTACAACACTAAAGGTGCGCACAAAGGCGGAGAACAAACTTGACTAATGAAACAAAAACTATGAACATGAAACAAATAAACACTTACTGTGACAAGAATACACAAAACTCATGTGGTAAGGAACGACCAGCAAGAAAACTATGGCAGCATGACAATGGCAGGAGTAGTAAGGATATCAGATAGCATGGGTGTCCAGGAGGTAATGTCACCAGGCCGACTGCCTGGCAACTGCAAGCTTAAATAATACCGACCTGATTAGTGACAGGTGCGCGAGTTCAAAACGTGAGACAGGTGAAACTAATGAGTTGTCATGGAAACAAACCAAGCAAGAGTGCACAATCAGGAACTAAAAGAGTCCAAAAAACAAACAGCAAGATGCACGAGGACCAGACAGGCAGGAATAGCAGGTAAGAGCGTGGTTTAATATAAAAATGATAAAATAACACTGGTACAAAAGTCAAAATAAAGCGCGTGCCTACGCACGGGAAGCTAATGCTAAACTTAGCATGCAGTCCAAAAAGTCCAAGAAGAGTCTGCAGAGCGCAGGGAAGCTAAGGAGCTACTTAGCAAAAAAACAATATATTTAGGAAATGCCAACGTGACTGTTGCTTACCACAAAACAAACCATCCAGGAAGAACTGAGGTGGAAAACAGGCTTAAATACTCAAGCAAACAATCCAACTCAGGTGCGCGTAAAAACAAGAGCAGGTGGGTCAAATGTGAAACCAAGGTAACCAGACAAAACAAGGAAGTGCACAAACCAGGGATCGGAAGAGTCAAAAAATAATCAAGAAACACAAAAAGACTCAAAACCCAAAACCATATATGATCCGGGAGGCGGATCATAACAGGCAATACCCCTCATTTTTGTATTTTTTTCCCTTGTTTTTGAACACTGACTTTTTGCAGTGTACTTATACCTTTGTTTTAAGAACAATCTTACAACGTAAGGTAGTTCTAATTTTTGTATTTTTTCCCAGTTTTTTATTTTTATAATTTTTTTTTCTTGTTTTTGAATTTTTGTATTTTTTTTCTTGTGTTTGAACACTGACCTTTTGCAGTGTGATTATACCTAATTTTACAACATAAGATTGTTGTAATTTTTGTATTTTTTTTCTGGTTTTTGAATTTTTGTATTTTTTGTTTTTGAACACTAACGTTTTGCAGTGTAATTATACCTTTGTTTTAATAACAATCTTACAATGTAAGATTGTTCCAATTTTTGTATTTTTTTTTCTTGGTTTTGAATTTTTGTATTTTTTTTTCTTGTTTTTGAACACTGACCTTTTGCAGTGTGAATATACCTTCGAACAATTTTACAACGTAAGATTGTTCTAATTTTTGTATTTTTTTTTCTGGTTTTTGAATTTTTGTATTTTTGTTTTCAAACACTAACGTTTTGCAGTGTAATTATACCTTTGTTTTAAGAACAATTTTACAATGTAAGATTGTTCTAATTTTTTTTTTTTTTTTCTTGTTTTTCAATTTTTGTATTTTTGTTTTTGTTTTTGAACACTGACCATTTGCAGTGTGATTATACCTTTGTTTTAAGAACAATTTTACAATGTAAGATTGTTCTAATTTTTGTATGTTTTTTTCTTGTTTTTGAATTTTTGTATTTTTGTTTTTGTTTTTGAACACTGACCATTTGCAGTGTGATTATACCTTTGTTTTAAGAACAATTTTACAATGTAAGATTGTTCTAATTTTTGTATTTTTTTTTCTTGTTTTTGAATTTTTGTATTTTTGTTTTTGTTTTTGAACACTGACCATTTGCAGTGTGATTATACCTTTGTTTTAAGAACAATTTTACAATGTAAGATTTTTCAAATTTTTGTATTTTTTTTTCTTGTTTTTGAATTTTTTTATTTTTTGTTTTGTTTTTGAACACTGACCATTTGCAGTGTGATTATACCTTCGAATAATTTTACAACGTAAGATGGTTCTAATTTTTGTATTTTTTTTTGTTTTTGAATTTTTGTATTTTTTTTTTAACACTAACCTTTTGCAGTGTTATTATACCTTCATTTTAAGAACAATCTTACAATGTAAGATTGTTCAAATTTTTGTATTTTTTTTCTTGTTTTTGTGTTTTTGTATTTTTTTTCTTGTTTTTGAATTTTTATCCCCCCATCCCATCCATTTTCTACCGCTTATTCCCTTTCGGGGTCGCGGGGGGCGCTGGCGCCTATCTCAGCTACAATCGGGCGGAAGGCAGGGTACACCCTGGACAAGTCGCCACCTCATCGCAGGGCCAACACAGATAGACAGACAACATTCACACTCACATTCACACACTAGGGCCAATTTAGTGTTGCCAATCAACCTATCCCCAGGTGCATGTCTTTGGAAGTGGGAGGAAGCCGGAGTACCCGGAGGGAACCCACGCATTCACGGGGAGAACATGCAAACTCCACACAGAAAGATCCCGAGCCTGGATTTGAACCCAGGACTGCAGGAACTTCGTATTGTGAGGCAGACGCACTAACCCCTCTTCCACCGTGAAGCCTGAATTTTTATATATATTTTTTTTAATTTTGAACACTGACTTTTTGCAGTGTATTTGTACCTTCGTTTTGAGAACAATCTTACAACGTGCAATTGTTTAAAAATGGCCTCAGAGACTTTCGGACAAGTGTCCTCATCTAAGAATGACAACGAGAAAGTCAATAGAAAATATTCCTTTTTTTGTCGGCGTATCCAAGCTACGCTGAGGGGAGAAAAAAAAGGCCATAGAGAGACAGATGGGAGGGTGGGAAGGCAGTAATGGGAGAGATTGGGTGAGAGCTTTGGTCGAGGCAGACAGATGAACATCCAGAATAGCAGCGAGCATGACGGACTGAGATAGCAACAGTGGGATGCCACGCTTTAGGGTCACTTACAGGGAGGATAGGAAGGAGTCGGTTGCTCCTGATCAAGAGATTGCTTGAAACAAAACAGTATGTTGTGTAAAAAAGGGTCCTGTCTGATGCGATGTTATACCATCTAGATGTAATTTACTGTTTATTTCTTGGTCTACGGATGTTCTCACTCATCATGTCGTTGTATTCTCAGGGCATTCAATTGATCGCAACTGAACTGTTCAGTTTGTCCTAGAATACTCATCCGAGCAGGCTTTATCAGTTCATACATCATAGATTTATATCAATTAAGACAATTTAAGAATTTATTAAAAATTTTTGTACACAACCTAAAACCAGTGAAGTCGGATTGGAGCGGACACGGCGTGAAGGTAAAGACATCTTATAATTATACTATAAAACAGAACAAACAAACGGCGCGCACAAGGTGGAGAACAAA
>NC_084627.1:39146241-39193741 GCF_033978795.1 Nerophis ophidion | reverse complement strand
CCTTCTTTCCCAATATCCCTTTCTTTCCACCTTTTTTTAATGAGCTGATCCGTTGGCGGTCCTGTTCTTGTCTCGCTGTAACGCATGCCTGCTCTTAGTGGGACCGTGCCGAAAATGTAATTTCAGTTCTTATATGTCTTGTGCATGTTAAAGAATGGACAATAATAAAAAATACCTTCATCTGTTTCTTCAATGTCATGAAGTTGCTTCCAGTGATCTATGACATTTATATTTTAAAATCACCATAATGTAAGAAAACTCAAACAACCTTTGACTATTATGTGTATTCCTCAAAGTGCACTAAACGTCTTTTTACTCCACCATCCGCACCTCTGCGTGATGCCTTGTCATCCACCACGACTGCTGTGCGCATTGGAGCCATTGTCATGTCGGCTTCCAGTTTCTATGGCGACGAGGTGCGATCTTTTTCCAGCAAGTCTTTCGCCTTGACACACTCTTCACTTGCTCCAGTGACTTTCTAGCACGTCTGCTCGCTCAGGAGGTGTGAGCTGGATCGCACACGCAGGGTCACTAAACAGCTGCTCATGTGCTTCTAATTGTGTTGTAAAAGGGAGTGTGGAGGTTATTAGTTTGCAGTAGCGTTTTATTTTGAAATAGATTCTTGCATGTATGTGGAAGTTCCTCCCTAGCAGTTCCGCTGTAGACACGGCGCAGGAGCCAAGCGTGCATCGATTTTTGTCCAAGTCTTTCTCCAGCAGAATGTGATTTTTCAGTCACGTCCGTATCCTCTCTCCCCTCCTGCTCCCGGCTGTCTACTGTTTAAAGACAACAGATGATTAGATTAACACGTACCACCTGGGAAATCTAATCACTTATCAGCTGTGTCTCGCCGTCAGCCGATGGTGCTCGTCCTCAGCACCACAGACAGAGGCGGTGACCTTTGCTCCTACGGGCGCACTGGCCACACCTCCCTCCACAGCGTAGTATCAAACAAGCCAGTAAAAGGCCTCAACGATGATTTTGCTTTGGTACAATAGAGCACGTTTATGTCAATGTCAATCAATCAATCAATCAATCAATCAATCAATCAATCAATCAATCAATGTTTATTCATATAGCCCTAAATCACAAGTGTCTCAAAGGGATGCACAAGCCACAACGACATCCGTGGTACAGAGCCCACATAAGGGGAAGGAAAAACTCACCCCAGTCAGTGACAGTGACTATGGGAAACCTTGGAGGGGACCGCAGGGGAGACCGAAAGCAATGGATGTCGAGCAAGTCTAACATGATATTGTGAAAGTCCAGTCCATCGTGGATCCAAGAGTCCAGTCCATAGTGGATCCAATATAGTAGCGAGAGTCCCGTCCATAGTGGAGCCAGTAGGAGACCATCCCAAGTGGAGACGGGTCAACAGTGCAGAGATGTCCCCAACGGATGCACAGGCGAGTCGTCCATCCTGGGTCCGGACTCTGGACAGCCAGCAATTCATCCATGGCCACCTGACCTGTGTCCCCCTCCACAAGGGAGAGTGGGGCAGAGGACAAAAGAAAAGAAAAGGCAGATCAACTGGTCTAAAAAGAGTGTTTATTTAAAGGCTAAAGTATACAAATTAGTTTTAAGATGGGACTTAAATGCTTCTACTGAGGTAGCATCTTGAACTGTTACCGGGAGGGCGTTCCAGAGTACTGGAGCCCGAATTAAAAACGCTCTATAGCCCGCAGACTTTTTTTGGGCTCTGAGAATCACTAATAAGCCGGAGTTCTCTGAACGCAGATTTCTTGCCGGGACATATGGTCCAATACAATCGGCAAGATAGGCTGGAGCGAAACTGTGTAGTATTTTTATACGTAAGTAGTAAAACCTTAAAGTCTTAATGTCTGACGGATTCACTCTCAGAACGGCCGGTCATAGCCTTCTTGTTTTGCTACCCATCCTGTCCATGCGGTTCTCAAAACTGCATATATAAATCGAGAAAACAAATCATGATATTATGGTTTAGATGTTAACTGCTTACTTTCTTATAGCCAGAACTTTGTTTATTTCCATACCTGACGGTTTCAGCCACAACTTGTGACGATCTGTTTGTTTCCTTGTCCGAGGTTTTTTTCCTGTCAGCACTTTCATTTTTGTAACATTTCCTGCATGTCTCGCTGAGCGCTGTTACCCCTCACCTGCTGCTGATTGGCAGTCTGGCCACACCTGGTGCTAATCAGCAGTCTGCTATTTATTCCTGCCTCGCCTGCTCCTCAGGGCTCGAGGATTGATTATTGTTTGAGAAGCTTACATGTTGAGTTTATATTAAAATCCTCTTGCTGTCATGATCCGTGGCCCGGATCATGTTTTTGTTGTATTCTGTTAGTTTTGACTCCCTTAGTTCCTGTTTTTGTGCACCCTTGTTTGTTTTTAGTTACCATGGGTGCTTATTGTTTCCACCTGTCTCTGATTGGTGCTCGGGACGCTCATCTGTTTTCCGAGCACTAATCAGAGGGACTATGACTTGGAGCGGTCATTGTTTGCTTCATGCAACAAGTTAGTGAGTATTCCTTGTCTTTTGCCTATGCTAAGTGGTAGCCTTAGCTTCAAGTGCAATCGGCACGTTTTTCCGTCGGCTTGTTTTCTGTTTTGGCACTTTTTCGGGTTTTTGAGTATAAATCACCTACCTCACGCTGTTGTCCGGAGTTGTCAGTCTGCATCTGGGAGGAACGACCCCGCAGTGAGCTGCGACCCCCCCACGTGACACTTACCTGCTCGTTGTTCTCCCGGTTCCTGTATCTTGGGGTCACAAATACCGCAGCCATGCCAGTTCCCGACACAACTGTTGCCTTCCTCAGAGGTTGTCACGTGACGTTGCTGTGACGTGTCTGGGACGCAGTCCTGAAGAGGTTGGACTGTAGATGGCGCTGTCAGCCTGCTACTACAAGCAGGAAGATGCGCCAAAAACTAAATCAGCTGACCAGACATGTCACAACAACATCAGGTGACAACATCTGAGTGTTACGGTACAGCAAGGAAGAAGGAGACGGCACAGATGCAGGGGCGTCGTTTTAGCTCTATTTGTTAAATACAATATTATGAAGTGTGAACTTAATCCAAATATGTGTATGGTGTGACTATGTGTAGCGATTAACTGAATGTTATCAGGAGTGTTGAGCAAAAAACGAAAGTCCAATGAGGCTAGGCAAGCTTGGAGATCAAGGAACAGGCAGGAGGTCAGGGGGAAGAGCGAGGCGTCAAAGGTCCGTGTCCAGGCGGGTGTTTGAGATCCAAAAGGGCAGCAAGGGCACCAGAGGGGATACAGGGAGACGAGACACATATCTTGTTATCAGGGAACGGAGGAATGACGCTGGAACGACACGGGAACACGAGACAAATGAACACGGAGGAGGAGAAAACACAGATAGAGAGAGTGAGCATCGAGTTAGAGATGTCGGCTTACTGTACGGGAACAGGTCGCTACGTTCTGGCCCAGAACCCAGGTTTGCTCTGGCTTAGGAAGCTTCAGGTGTGCTAATTGCTGATTGATTGCAGCTGTGCACGCTTGGAACGCACAGATGAATGCGCATTGGAGTGCGCCCGGGCCGTGACACTGAGGAAGGCAATAGTTGTGGCCGAACCCATCAGATACGGAAATAAACACAGGTCTGGTTCCACGAATAACAACATTTCTTACTTTCTGTTGTAACATGCTTCCATCTACGCTTCTTAAACTTTACGCAGCGCTTATTTTAAGCAATTTTAGGTATTAGCAGGCCTTTTTCTCTGCTCTTGCTTGGTCTTACTTGGCGTGTAACATGTTTAGCTTCGTCCACAGATGTTAAAAATTTAGTTTATCCGCAGCGATGGAGGTAATGGTTAATAACTGAGAGGAGCTGCTTTACGCTCTTTGGGCCGGGGCGGCGCTGTTGGGAGAGTGGCCGTGCCTGCAACCGGAGGGTTCCTGGTTCAGTCCCCACCTTCTACCAACCTCGTCACGTCCGTTGTGTCCTTGAGCAAGAAACTTCACCCTTGCTCCTGATGGCTAGGGCTTTGCATGGCAGCTCCCGCCCTCATTGTGTGAATGTGTGTGTGAATGGGTGAATGTGGAAATAGTGTCAAAGCGCTTTGAGTACCTTCAAGGTAGAAAAGTATAAGTATAACCCATTTACCGTTTTACACCGTGTGTGACCATCGACCGCTGTTAGCCATCTCTGTCAGCCGGGTGGCCAAAAATAAAGTATCTGCAAACGAAATGCATTCATCAACATTGGTCAGTCACTTACCGTTATTTTCGGAGTATAAGTCGCCCTGGCTAATAAATCGCACCTGCCGAAAATGCATTATAAAGAAGGAAAAAAACATATATAAGTCGCACTGGAGTATAAGTCGCATTTTTGGGGGAAATGTATTCGATAAAATCCAACACCAAGAATAGACATTTGACAGGCAATTTAAAATAAATAAAGACTAGTGAACGAAAGGGTGAATAAGTGTACGTTTTATGACGCATAAATAACCAACTGAGAAGGTGCCTGGTATGTTAACGTAACATATTATGGTAAGAGTCATTCAAATAACTATAACAGGGGTGCCCATTACATCGATCACGAGCTACCAGTTGATCATGGAGGATGTGTCACTCGATCGCAAAAAATAAACCTAAAAATTTGTGATCATCAATCTTTACTATGACGTCACTTTCTTCACTTGATTGACATTCACGGCACCCGAGGGTCTTCTGAGATATCGCTGGCTTCTGTCAGATCATTATTAAAGGGGAACATTAACACCAAACCTATGCAAGCGTCAATATATACCTTGATGGTGCAGAAAAAAGACCATGTATTTCTTTAACCGATTTCCGAACTCTAAATGGGTGAATTTTGGCAAATTAAACGCCTTTCTGTTTATCGGTCTTTTAGCGATGACGTCAGAACGTGACGTCACCGAGGTAACACACCCGCCATATTCATTTTCACATTACAAACACCGGGTCTCAGCTCTGTTATTTTCCGTTTTTTCGACTATTTTTTGGAACCTTGGAGACATCATGCCTCGTCGGTGTGTTGTCTGAGGGTGTAACAACACTAACAGGGAGGGATTCAAGTTGCACCACTGGCAAGAAATCTGCCCCCAGACCCCCATTGAATGTACCAGTGTCTTCACATTTGACCGGCGATGCTAAGACAGACATGACACAGAGACGTATGAATAACCTGCAGATGCATTTGCAACGATTAAGTCAACGAAATCACAAAGGTGAGTTTTGTTGATGTTGTTGACTTATGTGCTAATCAGACATATTTGGTCACGGCATGACTGCCAGCTAATCGATGCTAACATGCTACGCTAATCAATGCTAACATGCTATTTACGCTAGCTGTATGTACATTTGAAACTAGATACCCACATTTAATGCGAAACAAACACTTACCAATTGACGGATTTAAGTTGCTCCAGTGTCACAAGATGTGAAAGTCCTGATCGTTTGGTCCGCACATTTTACCGGCGATGCTAATAAGGCAGCCATGCTATGGGCCACTTCATTAGGTACACCCACGCTATGGCCGAATAGCGTCAATAGCTATTCGCTCAATAGCTTCAATTTCTTCTTCAATTTTGTTTTCGCTATCTGCCTCCACACTCCGACCATCTGTTTCAATACATGCGTAATCTGTTGAATCGCTTAAGCCGCTGAAATCCGAGTCTGAATCCGAGCTAATGTCGCTATATCTTGCTGTGGTAACCGCCATGTTGTTTGTATTGGCAGCCCTGTATGACGTCACAGGGAAATGGATAGTGGTTTCGAAGATAGCGAAAATAAGGCACTTTAAAGCCTTATTTAGGGATATTCCGGGACCGGTAAAATTTAGAAAAAAACTTCAAAAAATACAACAAGCCACTAGGAACTGATTTTTATTGTTTTTAACGCTTTTGAAATTGTGATAATGTTCCCCTTTAAGAAAACATGACCAAGAGGAGGGCGAAAAACACTTTTTATTTCAACACTCGCGCCGTACCTGCTGTCAAAACCCTAAAGACAGACTGCACAGTTGCTGTCTTCACAATAAAAGCCCTGCATCATCCTGCCTACGCTAACAAAGTAAGAGTCTCAGAAAGCTAGTGTGCACAAGTTAGCAAGCTACAGAGTTAGCTGCCAATGTATTTCTTGCAAGATGTATAAAAAGGAGTATGGAAACTGGACAAATAAGATGCCAAAAACTAACCACTTTGAAGTGAAGTGAATTATATTTTGTATAGCGCTTTTTCTCTAGTGACTCAATGCGCTTTACATAGTGAAACCCAATATCTAAGTTACATTCAAACCAGTGTGGGTGGCACTGGGAGCCTTTGGGTAAAGTGTCTTGCCCAAGGACACAACGGCAGTGACTAGGATAGCAGAAGCGGGAATCGAACCTGCAACCCTCAAGTTGCTGGCACGGCCACTCTACCAACCGAGCTAAACCTTTCACGTGGTATTGGACAGAAAGGAGGACTTTTTTTCTCCTCCATTAGAAAATGCGGACGTTATCAGCACCACAGTCTGATTCCAATCAATGCAAGTCATCAGAATCAGGTAATACACCAACTTATATTCTTGTCTTCATGAAACAAAGGAATTTATATGTGTAAACATGCTTGTGTTATCATTAAACACTTTTAACGTGTTAACAAAAACGTCTCTTTCATTAATAATTAAATATAAAGTATATACTGTATATATGAATGAGGTAGATTCCTTCGACTTGGTCAATTGAAAAGTAGCTCGCCTGCAGAAAAAGTGTGGGCACGCCTGAACTATAACACATAGAACATGCTATACGTTCACCAAACAATCTTTCACTCCTAATCCATAAATCCGATGAAATCTTATACGTCTAGTCTCTTACGTGAACGAGCTAAATCAGGGGTCACCAACGCCCAGATGAGTCGCCCGCTGGCCTGTTCTAAAAATAGCTCAAATAGCAGCACTTAACAGTGAGCTGCCTCTATTTTTTAAATTGTATTTATTTACTAGCAAGCTGGTCTCGCTTTCCTCGACATTTTTAATACTAAAAGAGACAAAACTCAAATAGAATTTGAAAATCCAAGAAAATATTTCAAAGACTTGGTCTTCACTTGTTTAAATAAGTTCATTTATTTCTTTTACTTTGCTTCTTATAACTTTCAGAAAGACAATTTTAGAGAAAAAATACAACCTTAAAAATGATTTTAGGATTTTTAAACACATATACCTTTTTACCTTTTAAATTCCTTCCTCTTATTTCCTAACAATTTAAATCAATGTTCAAGTAAATACTTTTTTTATTGTAAAGAATAATAAATACATTTTAATTTAATTCTTCATTTGAGCTTCTGTTTTTTCGACGAAGTATGTTTGTGAAATATTTCTTCAAACTTATTATGATTAAAATTCAAAAAAATTATTCCCGCAAATCTAGAAAATCTCTAGAATCAAATTTAAATTTTATTTCAAAGTCTTTTGAGTTTGTTTTAAAATTTTTGTTCTGAAAAATGTAGAAGTAATGATTTTTTTTTTTCGAAATATACTGTAGCTTGGTCCAATTTGTTATATATTCTAACAAAGTGCAGATTGGAGTTTAACCTATTTAAAACATGTCATCAACATTCTAAAATTAATCTTAATCAGGAAAAATTACTAATGATGTTCCATAAAATATGTTTTTATTTTTTCAAAAATATTTGAATTAGCTAGTTTTTCTGTTCATTTTTAGGGTCCGCCAGGCCCATTGCAAAAGGACTCCAAAGGAATCCTTTTGCAATGGGCCAAAGGCGGCGGCATAGCTCGGTTGGTAGAGCGTCCGTGCCAGCAACTCGAGGTTTGCAGGTTCGATTCCCGCTTCCGCCATCCCAGTCACTGCCGTTGTGTCCTTGGGCAAGACACTTTACCCACCTGCTCCCAGTGCCACCCACACTGGTTTAAATGTAACTTAGATATTGGGTTTCACTATGTAAAGCGCTTTGAGTCACTAGAGAAAAGCGCTATATAAATATAATTCACTTCACACAAAGGACCCTACTGAAGGTTTTATTCTTTCTTTATTATTATTCCGCCGCCTCTTCGAACTGTAATTTGACCCCCTGAACATGCTTCAAAACTCACCAAATTTCACACACTCACCAGAACTGGCGAAAATTGCCATTTGATGAAAAAACAAAACCCCCAAAATTAAAAATGCGCTCTAGCGCCCCCTAGGAAAAAAAAAACAGACTGCTTGTAACTTCTGTTAGGAATGTCGTACAGACATGAAACAAAAACCTCTATGTAAGGCTGACTGAGACCTAGATTTCATAATTTTACCTACTAGGGCAAAAATCAACGAAAATTTTGCAAAAACCCATTCAAGGCAACATTTTCGCAAAAAATGCTATTTTTGCCTCTTTGCGCTGTAATTTGACCCCCTTAAAATGCTTCAAAACTCACCAAACTTGACACACACATCAGGACTGGCTAAAATTGAGATCTAATGAAAAAAACAAACCCCAAAACTGAAAATTGCGCTCTAGCACAATTTTTGAATAAAACACAGAAAAAACTTCTCCTAGGAAGAAAACACAGACAAAACTGCTTGTAACTTCCGGTAGGAATGTCGGAGAGACATGAAACAAAAACTTCTATGTAGGTCTCACTTAGGCCTACATTTCATAGATTGACAACCCCCAACAAAAATCAACAGGAAGTTTGCAATCCGCCCTTCAAAACAAAAGTTTTGTAAAAGCCGGTCACCTTTCTTCAAACATTATCTCCTCTGAGCGCGTTTTTCGTTTTGGCTTCAAACTCGCACAGGAGAGGGATTGAACCCTTCTGATTAAAATTCATCCAAAGAGTTTTGATTACTGCTCCGGTTTTGATTTTACGCGCCATCAAAGAACCCCTGCGCAAAGTTTCCTAAAATACGTCATTTTTGCCTCTTTGAGCTCTAATTTGACCCCCTTAAAATGCTTCAAAGTGCAAGTTAAAGCTCTACTATGCAAAGCGAAAGCCATTTATCAACAACATCCAGAAATGCCGAGCTGTAATTTGACCCCCTTAACATGCTTCAAAACTCACCAAATTTTACACACACACCAGGACTGGAGAAAATTGCCATCTAATAAAAAACTAAACCCCAACAATCTAGGGCTCTAGCGCCCCCTAGGAAAAATCACAGACAAAACTGCTTGTAACTTCTGTTAGGAATATCATAGAGACATGAAACAAAAACCTCTATGTAGGTCTGACTAAGACCAGGGCTTGAGTCGCGGGGGTGGCAGCCAATGCGGACCCGACCAACGCTGCTTGTTTTCAATCGTATTTTGAATTTTAAAGAGTCGAAATTGAAGATGAACTATTTTTCAAAATTTAATTTTCATTTCTTCGTGTTTTCTCCTCTTTTAAACCATTCAATTAAGTGTTTTTTTCATCATTTATTCTCTGCAAAAAACCTTCTGTAAAAGGAAAAAAAATGTACGACAGCATGACAGACAGAAATACCCATTTTTTTATATATAGATATATAGATTTATTTATTAAAGGTAAATTGAGCAAATTGGCTATTTCTGGCAATTTATTTAAGTGTATATCAAACTGGTAGCCCTTCGCATTAATCAGTACCCAAGAAGTAGATTGGTGACACCTGAGCTAAATAATATTTGATATTTTGCGGTAATGTGTTGATAATTTCACACATAAGTCGCTGCTGAGTATAAGTTGCACCCCCGGCCAAAGTGTGAAAAAAACTGCGACTTATAGTCCGAAAAATACGGTACTTTATTACGAAAACCGTCTGATACCGATCTCTGCACCTCTACATTCTTTCTTCAGCTCTACTTCCGTCACAATGATAATGTTCGGGCCCTCATTTCTGTTTTTGTTGCCAGCACACACCTGCTCTCCCCCACAGACAGGAGAGGCTGGGAGACCCCTTCGGAACATAATTCGCTGCTACTTGGCCAGCTGGTGCTGAACCTGAGGCAGCTGGGCACCGACCGATAATTGGCACGCACGCACATGTTATTATATAGCGCCGTACTAACATGCCGACACACGTGCTAAAAAAAAAAAAAAAAGCGTCCCGACACAGCTCCAGGGACGCAACATGACAAATGACACACGTACGCTTCAACACACACACAAACGCGGCCAGTTGTGTTTTTCTCTGAAGGGCAGACGTGTCCACAGATCGGGAGCTATATTTGACGCTTGGATTGGAAGAACATCTCTTGATTGGTTATTACATCTGACATGAGGTCAAATGTCATGTCTGTTATTCTAGTCAGACTTTTTTTTTTATGGTATACAAAACCAGTGAAGTTGGCACGTTGTGTAAATCGTAAATAAAAACAGAATACAACGATTTGCCTATGCTATTCAACCTGTATTCACTTGAATAGACTACAAAGACAAGATACTTAACTTTCGAACTAGTAGACTGTTATGGTTTACTAAGGGGAGATGACGGCAGACAGACACCAGGTGGGGGAATGTTCATAAATGTATTATATATATATACAGTATATAGTCAATGTACATATAATAATAACAATACTACTGAATTATATAATAGGGAGAGTGGGCATTGCCCACATATGAGGTCCTCTCCAAGGTTCTCATAGTCATCATTGTCACTGGCGTCCCACTGGGTGTGAGTTTTCTTTGCCCTTATGTGGGTTCTTCCGAGGATGTCGTAGTCGTAGTGGTTTGTACAGTCCTTTGAGACATTTGTGATTTAGGGCTAAATAAATAAACATTGATTGATTGATATAATGGAGTGTGACAAAATCCAAGTGTGTATGCGTGTGACTATGTGTGTAGATTAGCTGAAGTGTGTGTTACCAAAGTGTTGACGAAAGCGAAGGAACGAGGAAGTCCATGGGGCAGGCAGGACGAGAGAGCGGCGTCAGAGTCCAGGAGCAAGCGAGGAGTCGAGGAACGAAGGAGGCAGACGAAATCCAGGGAAAACGGAAGGAAAACAGGTTCACCATATGAGAAACTAAGTTCCCGCGAGGATCCCTGGGTCCACTGGTCTTTTAAGCAGCTCGACCTAATCAATTCCAGGTGTGTGGTAAGGCAAGTGTGTATGCGTGTGATTATGTGTGTAGATTAGCTGAAGTGTGTGTTACCAAAGTGTTGATGGGAGCAAAGGAACGAGGAAGTTCATGGGGCAGGCAGGATCAGGGGCGAGAGAGAGGCGTCAGAGTCCAGGGGCAAGCGAGGAGTCGAGGAACGAAGGAGGCAGACAAAATCCAGGGAAAACGGAAGGAAAACAGATTCACCATATGAGAAACTAAGTTCCTGCGAGGATCCCTGGGTCCAATGGTCTTTTAAGCAGCTCGACCTAATTAATTCCAGGTGTGTGGAAAGGCAAGTGTGTATGCGTGTGACTCTGTGTGTAGATTAGCTGAAGTGTGTGTTACCAAAGTGTTGACGAGAGTGAAGGAACAAGGAAGTCCGTGGGGCAGGCAGGATCAGGGGCGAGAGAGAGGCGTCAGAGTCCAGGGGCAAGCCAGGAGTCGAGGAACGAAGAAGGCAGACGAAATCCAGGGAAAACGGAAGGAAAACAGGTTCACCATATGAGAAACTAAATTTCCGCGAAGATCCCTTGGTCTACTGGTCTTTTAAGCATTTTCGATTGATTGATACTTTTATTAGTAGATTGCACAGTTCAGTACATATTCCGTACAATTGACCACTAAATGGTAACACCCGAATAAGTTTTTCAACTTGTTTAAGTCGGGGTCCACGTTAATCAATTCATGGTACAAATATATACTAGCAGTTCGCCCTCATCAATTCCAGGTGTGTGGAAAGGCAATCGTCTGCAGGCTTGTAGCTGCGTGGGCCTGCTGCTCTCAGCGCGAGCAGGTGCGTGTCCGAGCGGCCGCTGTCAGCTGAGAGAGCGCATGTGGGCATGGCCCGCGGTGCGCTCGTCATGAGGCACAGATGAGGACGCATCGGAATGCGCCCCGACCGTGACATAAACTTTTCTTACATTTTGTTAGCTCATTTAGAATTTGATGCCTACAAAAAATTTGGCACAAGTGGCAAAAAAGACTGAGGAAGTTGAGGAATGCTCATCAAACACTTATTTGGAACATCGCACAGGTGAACAGGGTAATTGGGAACAGGTGGGTGCCATGATTGGGTATAAAAGCAGTTGCATGAAACGCTCAGTCATTCACAAACAAGGATGGGGCGAAGGTCACTATAATTTTGGAACAAAATGCGTGTCATGTCTGTTGATCATGTTTTTGTTTGGCCATGTGCTGTTTGACCTTTGGGCTCTTTAAGTTCCTGTTTTTTTTCACTCCCTTGTTTTTGTTGCCATGGTTGCAAATTGTGTCCACCGGGTACTCCGGCTTCATGCACCTGGGGATAGGTTGATTGGCAACACTAAATTTTCCCTAGTGAGTGAATGTGAGTGTGAATGTTGTCTGTCTATCTGTGTTGGCCCTGTGATGCGGTGGAGACTTGTCCAGGGTGTACCCCGTCTTCCGCCCGATTGTAGCTGAGATAGGCACCAGCGCCCCCCACAAGGGAATAAGCGGTAGAAAATGGTAGGATGGATGTCTCTGATTAGTGCTTGCCCGCTCACCTGCTTCCCGAGCACTAATCAGAGGCAGTATTTAAGCTCGTCTTTGCCAGTCAGTCGCCCTGACGTCAATGTGTTCTTTTCATGCCAGTTTTTTCATGCCAAAGTCCATGCTACTCTTGTCAAGCCATAGTAAGTGTTGTTTGATTTGTGTTCATAGTCTGTTTAAAGTGTTAGTTTTGTTTCTTTAGCCAAGTTGTGCCTCCGCTGCGAGCGCTTTTTGTTCGTACCTTTTTTTAGTTATGTTTTTACTTAAACGCCACGTCCCGTGTAGTCCGTCTGCTTTCCTGGGAGAACGACCCCGAAGCAAGCTGCGACCCCCCCATCGTGACAATGCGTGAGCAAAAAAAAACAACAAACTGTTTAAGAACAACATTTCTCAATGAGCTATTGCAAGGAATTTAGGGAGTTCACCGTCTATGGTCCGTAATATCATCAAAAGGTTCAAAGAATCTGGAGGAATAGAATATTGAATAGAATAGAGCCCTTTATTGTCATCAAACAGGTGGGTTCTCTGTTAGGGGCAGTTGAATATTAAAACAATAAATAACATGTTTAAAAATAAATACAGTAAGAACAGGGGCTTCACAGTGGCAGAGGGGTTTGTGCGTCTGCCTCACAATAGGAAGTTCCTGCAGTCCTGGGTTCAAATCCAGGCTCGGGATCTTTCTGTGTGGAGTTTGCATGTTCTCCCCGTGAATGCGTGGGTTCCCTCCGGGTACTCCGGCTTCCTCCCACTTCCAAAAACATGCACCTGGGGATAGGTTGATTGGCAACACTAAATTGGCCCTAGTGTGTGAATGTGAGTGTGAATGTTGTCCGTCTATCTGTGTTGGCGACTTGTCCAGGCTGTACACCGCCTTCTGCCCGATTGTAGCTGAGATAGGCGCCAGTGCCCCCCGCGACCCCAAAAAGGGAATAAGCGGTAGGAAATGGATGGATGGACAGTAAGAACAGCAGTGCAACAGTAAAAACAGTGTAAGCTATTGGGACAGATTCAATATCCTAATGGCCCCCGGGTAAAACTGTTTTTTTTTTTTTTGTCCTGCTTTTGTGTGATAGAAATCTCTTCCCTGATGGCAGCAGGTTGTACAAGTGCTGACCGGAGTGAGAGCTGTCTGACACGATTTTCTTTGCTCTCCTCAGGCAGTGAGAGTGAGCAATGTTGGATTTGTTGAGAAATTGCTTTTCCAAAAAATGTGCACATTTTAATGTCACATAATATAATTTTGATCAGTTTAGCCTCAGCAACAACCCCTCATAAAGTGATGATGCTAAAGGATTCAACATTGACCACTATATTAATATTATTGAATATAGATTAATTTATGTTCATTCATTAAAGTTTTAATATATAGTACACAATCAGTAATCCTTTCATAGAATTTAACTCTCTATCATGTGTATTTACAAACCCCAAAACCAGGGAAGTTGGCATGTTGTGTAATTCGTAAATAAAAACAAATCCTATTCAACCTATTTTCAATGAAATACTCTGCAAAGACAAGATATTTAAGGTTCGAACTGAGAAACTTTTGCAAATAATCATTAACTTAGAATTGAATGGCAGCAACACAAGAAAGTTGGGCATTTTTACCACTGTGTTACATCACCTTTTCTTTTAACAACACTCAGTAAACGTTTGGGAACTGAGGAGACCAATTTTTGAAGCTTTTCAGGTGGAATTCTTTCCCATTCTTGCTTGATGTACAGCTTAAGTTGTTCAGAAGTCCGGGGTCTCAGTTGTGGTATTTTAGGCTTCATAATGCGCCACACATTAGACAGGTCTGGACTACAGGCAGGCCAGTCTAGTACCCGCACTCTTTTACTGTGAAGCCACGCTGTTGTAACACGTGGCTTGGTATTGTCTTACTGAAATAAGCAGGGGCGTCCATGATAACATTATTTGGATGGCATCATATGTTGCACCAAAACCTGTATGTACATTTCAGCATTAATGGTGCATTCATAGATGTGTAAGTTACCCATGTGTAAGTTACGCCCATACAATCACAGATGCTGGTTTTTAAATTTTGCGCCTATAACTATCCGGATGGTTCTTTTCCTCTTAGGTCCGGAGGACACAACGTCCACAGTTTCCAAACACTATTTAAAATGTGGACTCGTCAGACCACAGAAAACTTTTCCACTTTGCATCAGTTCATCATAGATAATCTCGGGCCCAGTAAAGCCGACAGCGTTTCTGGGTGTTGTTGATAAATGGCCTTCGCTTTGCATAGTAGAGTTTTAATTTGCACTTACAGATGTAGCGACGATCTGTAGCTACTGACAGTGTTTTTTTGAAGTGTCCCTAAGCCCATGTGCTGATATCCTTTACACACTGATGTCGCTTTTGATGAAGTATCGCCTGAGGAATCGAAGGTGAGTAATATCATCGCTTACATGCGGTGATTTCTCAAGATTCTCTGAACCTTTTAATGATATTACGGACCATAAATGGTGAAATCGCTAAATTCCTTGCAATACCCCGTTGAGAAATGTTGTTCTTAAACTGTTCGACAATTTGCTCACGCATTTGTTCACAAAGTGGTGACACTCACCCTATACTTGTTTGGGAATGACTGAGCATTTCATGGAAGCTGCTTTTATACCCAATCATGGCACCCGCCTGTTCCCAATTAGACTGTTCACCTGCGGGATGTTCCAAATAAGCGTTTGATGAGCATTCCTCAACTTCCTCAGTCTTTTTTGCCACTTGTGCCAGCTTTTTTGAAACATGATGCGGGCCTCAAATTCCAAATGAGCTAATATTTGCAAAAAATAACAAAGTTTTCAAGTTCCAATGTTAAATATCTTGTCTTTGCAGTCTATTTAATTGAATTTAGGTTGATTTGCAAATCATTGTATTTTGTTTTTATTTACGATATACACAATGTCCCAACTTCACTGGTTTTGGGGTTTGTATTTTGTACATGTTAGGTGTTGGCTGCAACAATATCGATCATTCACTCCATTATTTATTTTAAATCAATTAATAATGAATTATATATTTCGCCAATCGATGATTTTCCAGGCCATGAAGCTCGTACGCGCGTCACATTATTTAGCGTTTTTTTTTTTTTTTTACAGTCTGGCCAAACGGACTCTCTCTCAGACTGACTGCCAGGCAGGTTGCCAGATGGTAAACAGACCAACTTAATTGATTTGATTCACTCTTGGAGGCCTGTGTTCCGTCATTGGTTCTGTTTAAGATGCCTTTTGTTCTCCATCAGTCAGCTGATCTGAGTCACAGAACTCCCTCTGTTCCGCAACACTTGGTGTTTGCACACTTGAGGGCTATGTGTTCCGAACACACAATCAAACCGCACAAATAAACAAACAAACACAACATCAACAAAAACGAGATACACTGTACATTCTACTAAATTGGAAGACCATGTTTAGGACATTGAAAAAATTTAAAACAGCCTCCCACAGGTACGTCAGGTACCTTATATTATGACGACGGGTGTCCTGATCCTATACTAATATTGGATATCGCTCAGATATCAGCCTCTGATAAAAGCAGTCAGATCTCCCCTTGCTACTGTAGCTTATCAGACAGATAACAGGTTGTCTCCATTTTAAAGCCTTTATAGGCTTTACTTCAAAACACTGTAAAAGTGAACATACATAAAATAAATGTTGACAATATAATGTCTGTGAAGATTCTAGACCAGAGGTCGGCAACCTAAAATGTTGAAAGAGCCATATTGGACCAAAAATACAAAAACAAAAACAATAAAGACACGACAAACGCGCTCAGAGGAGATAATGTTTGAAAAAAGGTGAATGGTTTTTACAAAACTTTTGTTTTGAAGGGGGAATAGCAAACTATTTCTTGATTTTTGCTAGGAGTTGTCAATATATGAAATGTAGGTCTAAGTGAGACCTACATAGAAGTTTTTGTTTCATGTCTCTACGACTTTCCTACTGGAAGTTACAGGCAGTTTTGTCTGTGTTTTCTTCCTAGGAGCAGTTTTGTCTGTGTTTTATTCCTGGGGGGCGCTAAAGCTCAATTTTGAGTTTTGGGGTTAGGTTATTTGATTAGATCGTAATTTTAGCCAGTCTTGATGTGTGTGTCCAGTTTGGTGAGTTTTGAAGCATGTTAAGGGGGTCAAATTACAGCTCAAAGAGGAAAAAGTGAGTGTTTTTACAAAACTCTTGTTTTGAAGGGGGAATAGCAAACTATCTATTGATTATTGCTAGGAGTTGTCAAAATATGATATGTAGGTCTAAGACCTACACAGAGGTTTTTATTTCATGTCTCTACAACGTTCCTACTGGAAGTTACAGGCAGTTTTGTCTGTGTTTTCTTCCTAGGAGCAATTTTGTCTGTGTTTTATTCCTGGGGGGCGCTAAAGCTCAATTTTGAGTTTTGGGGTTAGGTTATTTGATTAGATCATAATTTTAGCCAGTCTTGATGTGTGTGTCCAGTTTGGTGAGTTTTGAAGCATGTTAAGGGGGTCAAATTACAGCTCAAAGAGGAAAAAGTGAGTGTTTTTACAAAACTTTTGTTTTGAAGGGGGAATAGCAAACTACCTGTTGATTTTTGCTAGGAGTTGTCAATATATAAAATGTAGGTCTTAGTGAGACCTATATAGAGGTTTCTGTTTCATGTCTCTACGACGTTCCTACTGGAAGTTACAGGCAGTTTTGTCTGTGTTTTCTTCCTAGGAGCAGTTTTGTCTGTGTTTTATTCCTAGGGGGTGCTAAAGCGTAGTTTTGAGTTTTGGGGTTAGGTTTTTTGATTAGATCGCAATTTTTGCCAGTCCTGATGTGTGTGTCCAGTTTGGTGAGTTTTGAAGCATGTTAAGGGGGTCAAATTACAGCTCAAAGAGGCAACGGTGAGTGTTTTTACAAAACCTTGTTTTGAAGGGGGAATAGCAAACTACCTGTTGATTTTTGCTAGGAGTTGTCAATATATATAAAATGTAGGTCTAAGTAAGACCTACATCGAGGTTTTTGTTTCACGTCTCTACGGCGTTCTTACTGGAAGTTAAAGGCAGTTTTGGCTGTGTTTTCTTCCTAGGAGCAATTTTGTCTGTGTTTTATTCCTAGGAGGCGCTAAAGCGCAATTTTGAGTTTTGGGGTTAGGTTTTTTGATTAAATCGCAAATTTCGCCAGTCTTGATGTGTGTGTCCAGTTTGGTGAGTCTTGAAACATGTTAAGGGGGTCAAATTACAGCTCAAAGAGGCAAAGGTCAGTGTTTTTACAAAACTTTTGTTTTGAAGGGGGAATAGCAAACTACCTGTTGATATTTGCTAGGAGTTGTCAATATAGAAAATGTAGGTCTAAGTGAGACCTACATAGAGGTTTTTGTTTCACGTCTCTACGACGTTCCTACTGAAGTTACAGGCAGTTTTGTCTGTGTTTTCTTCCTAGGAACAGTTTTGTCTGTGTTTTGTTCTTAGGGGGTGCTAAAGCGCAATTTTGAGTTTTGGGGTTAGGTTTTTTGATTACATCGCAATTTTCGCCAGTCCTTATGTGTGTGTCCAGTTTGAATAAAATGATAGAAATTCAATAGGGTCCTCTGTCCCAAACGGACATTCGGTCCCTAAATATGTCTGGAGCCCCAAAAAAATAAAAGCCATATTACATAAAGATAGTGTGTCCTGAGATATAAATTGAATTAAGAGGACTTAAAGGAAACCAAATGAGCTGAAATATAGCTGCAAATGAGGCATAATGATGCAATATGTACATATAGCTAGCCTAAATAGCATGTTAGCATCGATTAGCTTGCAGTCATGCAGGGACCAAATATGTCTGATATGCACTCCACACAAGTCAATAACATCAACAAAACTCACCTTTGTGCATTCACGCACAACGTTAAAAGTTTGGTGGACAAAATGGGACAGAAAAAGAAGTGGCATAAAACATGTCTTAGAAAGTCGGAGAAAGTTATACATGTAAACAAATTACGGTGAGTTCAAGGACCGCCAAAATTAGTAGGACAAAACGTCGCTCGCCAACTACTCAGTGAAGCATGTTTAATAAAAACAGTGTGCTTTATAACAATTAGGGAGGTCTGTGTCATGTTTGTCCTCCTGCAGAAACTATATTAAAACAAAAAATACATATTTTTCCATTTTTTTCCCCTCATCTTTTTCCATTTTTCATACATTTTTGACAAAGCTCCAGAGAGCCACTAGGGCGGCACAACTTTGTAACACAGCAATTCATCCTCATAAGTTTCAAGTATAGATGTCCGATAATGGCTTTTTTGCTGATATCCGATATTGTCCAACTCTTAATTACCAATTCCGATATCAACCGATACTGATATATACAGTTGTGGATTTAACACATTATTGTGCCTAATTTTTGTTGTGATGCCCCTCTGGATGCATTAAACAATGTAACAAGGTTTTCCAAAATGAATCAACTCGAGTTATGGAAAAAAATGCCAACATGGCACTGCCATATTTATTATTGAAGTCACAAAGTGCATTATTTTTTTTAACATGCTTCAAAACAGCTTGGAATTTGGGACATGCTCTCCCTGATACCCATTACAACTTTGGGAAATACTATACTTTGACTATCACAAAGCGCATTATTTTTCATTTTCTTTAAACATGCCTCAAAACAACAGCTACAAAAACAATGAAGGCACAAAGCTTCAGTCCAGAGTATACTCGAGCATACTTACCAACCTTGAGACCTCCGAATTTGGGAGATTGGCGGGGCTAAAGTGGGCGGCATTTGGTGGTGGCTAGGAGTGTATATTGTAGCGTCCCGGAAGAGTTAGTGCTGCACTGGGTTCTGAGTATTTGTTCTGTTGTGTTTATGTTGGGTTACGGTGCGGATGTTCTCCCGAAATGTGTTTGTCGTTCTTGTTTGGTGTGGGTTCACAGCGTGGCACATATTTGTAACAGTGTTAAAGTCGTTTATACGGCCACCTTCAGTGTGACCTGTATGGCTGTTGACAAAGTATGCCTTGCATTCACTTATGTGTGTGTAAAAGTCACATAAATTATGTGACTGGGCCGGCATGCTGTTTGTATGGAGGAAAAGCGGACGTGACGATAGGTTGTAGAGGACGCTAAAGGGAGTGCCTTTTGAGGCACGCCCCCAATAATGTAGTCCGGGTGAAAATCGGGAGAATGGTTGCTCCGGGAGATTTTCGTGAGGGTCACTGAAATTCGTGAGTTTCCCAAGAAAATCGGGATGTTGAAACCGATATATATAATTTACGATAGCTTGGAATTTGGGACATGCTCTCCCTGATACCTATTACAACTTTGGGAAATACTATACTTTGACTATCACAAAGCGCATTATTTTTAATTTTCTTTAAACATGCCTCAAAACAACAGCTACAAAAACAATGAAGGCACAAAGCTTCAGTCCAGAGTATACATGAGCATACTTACCAACCTTGAGACCTCCGAATTTGGGAGATTGGCGGGGCTAAAGTGGGCGGCATTTGGTGGTGGCTAGGAGTGTATATTGTAGCGTCCCGGAAGAGTTAGTGCTGCACTGGGTTCTGGGTATTTGTTCTGTTGTGTTTATGTTGGGTTACGGTGCGGATGTTCTCCCGAAATGTGTTTGTCATTCTTGTTTGGTGTGGGTTCACAGCGTGGCGCATATTTGTAACAGTGTTAAAGTCGTTTATACGGCCACCTTCAGTGTGACCTGTATGGCTGTTGACAAAGTATGCCTTGCATTCACTTATGTGTGTGTAAAAGTCACATAAATTATGTGACTGGGCCGGCATGCTGTTTGTATGGAGGAAAAGCGGACGTGACGATAGGTTGTAGAGGACGCTAAAGGAAGTGCCTTTTGAGGCACGCCCCCAATAATGTTGTCCGGGTGAAAATCGGGAGAATGGT
Organism: Nerophis ophidion; assembly: GCF_033978795.1. NCBI lineage: Eukaryota > Metazoa > Chordata > Actinopteri > Syngnathiformes > Syngnathidae > Nerophis > Nerophis ophidion. The sequence goes on along the minus strand of NC_084627.1, from coordinate 39,173,367 downwards.
TGCTCCGGGAGATTTTCGTGAGGGTCACTGAAATTCGTGAGTTTCCCAAGAAAATCGGGATGTTGAAACCGATATATATAATTTACGATAGCTTGGAATTTGGGACATGCTCTCCCTGATACCCATTACAACTTTGGGAAATACTATACTTTGACTATCACAAAGCACATTATTTTTAATTTTCTTTAAACATGCCTCAAAACAACAGCTACAAAAACAATGAAGGCACAAAGCTTCAGTCCAGAGTATACATGAGCATACTTACCAACCTTGAGACCTCCGAATTTGGGAGATTGGCGGGGCTAAAGTGGGCGGCATTTGGTGGTGGCTAGGAGTGTATATTGTAGCGTCCCGGAAGAGTTAGTGCTGCACTGGGTTCTGAGTATTTGTTCTGTTGTGTTTATGTTGGGTTACGGTGCGGATGTTCTCCCGAAATGTGTTTGTCGTTCTTGTTTGGTGTGGGTTCACAGCGTGGCGCATATTTGTAACAGTGTTAAAGTCGTTTATACGGCCACCTTCAGTGTGACCTGTATGGCTGTTGACAAAGTATGCCTTGCATTCACTTATGTGTGTGTAAAAGTCACATAAATTATGTGACTGGGCCGGCATGCTGTTTGTATTGAGGAAAAGCGGACGTGACGATAGGTTGTAGAGGACGCTAAAGGGAGTGCCTTTTGAGGCACGCCCCCAATAATGTTGTCCGGGTGAAAATCGGGAGAATGGTTGCTCCGGGAGATTTTCGTGAGGGTCACTGAAATTCGTGAGTTTCCCAAGAAAATCGGGATGTTGAAACCGATATATATAATTTACGATAGCTTGGAATTTGGGACATGCTCTCCCTGATACCCATTACAACTTTGGGAAATACCATACTGTACTATCACAAAGCACATTATTTTTAATTTTCTTTAAACATGCCTCAAAACAACAGCTACAAAAACAATGAAGGCACAAAGCTTCAGTCCAGAGTATACATGAGCATACTTACCAACCTTGAGACCTCCGAATTTGGGAGATTGGCGGGGCTAAAGTGGGCGGCATTTGGTGGTGGCTAGGAGTGTATATTGTAGCGTCCCGGAAGAGTTAGTGCTGCACTGGGTTCTGGGTATTTGTTCTGTTGTGTTTATGTTGGGTTACGGTGCGGATGTTCTCCCGAAATGTGTTTGTCATTCTTGTTTGGTGTGGGTTCACAGCGTGGCGCATATTTGTAACAGTGTTAAAGTCGTTTATACGGCCACCTTCAGTGTGACCTGTATGGCTGTTGACAAAGTATGCCTTGCATTCACTTATGTGTGTGTAAAAGTCACATAAATTATGTGACTGGGCCGGCATGCTGTTTGTATGGAGGAAAAGCGGACGTGACGATAGGTTGTAGAGGACGCTAAAGGAAGTGCCTTTTGAGGCACGCCCCCAATAATGTTGTCCGGGTGAAAATCGGGAGAATGGTTGCTCCGGGAGATTTTCGTGAGGGTCACTGAAATTCGTGAGTTTCCCAAGAAAATCGGGATGTTGAAACCGATATATATAATTTACGATAGCTTGGAATTTGGGACATGCTCTCCCTGATACCCATTACAACTTTGGGAAATACTATACTTTGACTATCACAAAGCACATTATTTTTAATTTTCTTTAAACATGCCTCAAAACAACAGCTACAAAAACAATGAAGGCACAAAGCTTCAGTCCAGAGTATACATGAGCATACTTACCAACCTTGAGACCTCCGAATTTGGGAGATTGGCGGGGCTAAAGTGGGCGGCATTTGGTGGTGGCTAGGAGTGTATATTGTAGCGTCCCGGAAGAGTTAGTGCTGCACTGGGTTCTGAGTATTTGTTCTGTTGTGTTTATGTTGGGTTACGGTGCGGATGTTCTCCCGAAATGTGTTTGTCGTTCTTGTTTGGTGTGGGTTCACAGCGTGGCGCATATTTGTAACAGTGTTAAAGTCGTTTATACGGCCACCTTCAGTGTGACCTGTATGGCTGTTGACAAAGTATGCCTTGCATTCACTTATGTGTGTGTAAAAGTCACATAAATTATGTGACTGGGCCGGCATGCTGTTTGTATTGAGGAAAAGCGGACGTGACGATAGGTTGTAGAGGACGCTAAAGGGAGTGCCTTTTGAGGCACGCCCCCAATAATGTTGTCCGGGTGAAAATCGGGAGAATGGTTGCTCCGGGAGATTTTCGTGAGGGTCACTGAAATTCGTGAGTTTCCCAAGAAAATCGGGATGTTGAAACCGATATATATAATTTACGATAGCTTGGAATTTGGGACATGCTCTCCCTGATACCCATTACAACTTTGGGAAATACCATACTGTACTATCACAAAGCACATTATTTTTAATTTTCTTTAAACATGCCTCAAAACAACAGCTACAAAAACAATGAAGGCACAAAGCTTCAGTCCAGAGTATACTTGAGCATACTTACCAACCTTGAGACCTCCAAATTTGGGAGATTGGCGGGGCTAAAGTGGGCGGCATTTGGTGGTGGCTAGGAGTGTATATTGTAGCGTCCCGGGAGAGTTAGTGCTGCACTGGGTTCTGAATATTTGTTCTGTTGTGATTATGTTGTGTTACGGTGCGGATGTTCTCCCGAAATGTGTTTGTCATTCTTGTTTGGTGTGGGTTCACAGCGTGGCGCATATTTGTAACAGTGTTTAAGTTGTTTATACGGCCACCCTCAGTGTGACTTGTATGGCTGTTGACCAAGTATGCATTGCATTCACTTATGTGTGCCGGCCTGCTGTTTGTATGGAGGAAAAGCGGACGTGACGATAGGTTGTAGAGGACGCTAAAGGCAGTGCCTTTTGAGGCACGCCCCCAATAATGTTGTCCGGGTGAAAATCGGGAGAATGGTTGCTCCGGGTGATTTTCGGGAGGGTCACTGAAATTCGGGAGTTTCCCAAGAAAATCGGGATGTTGAAAGCGATATATATAATTTCCGATATTACATTTTAAAGCATTTATCAGCCGATAGTATCGGCAGGCCAATATTATTGGACATCTCTAATCTTAACCAATCATGACTCATCATAGTAATAGAATAGAATAGAATAGAATAGAAAGTACTTTATTGAACCCTAGGGGAATTTCAGCACCACAGTTCGCTCACAATAAACAATAATAATAATGAATGACATATATTATATATATAATATATAACATATGAATAATATAAATATATTCTACATACATTCTACATTTAAGTGCAGTCAAGGAACATATGTATTATACAGTCTGATGGCTGTCAGTATGAAGGACCTCCTGTGTCGTTCCGTGTTACGTTTTGGGAGTCTGAGCCTTCCACTGAACGTGCTCATTCTCTCCGCAAGATCCGAGTGTAGTGGGTGGGAGGTGTTGTCCATAATGGTTAGAAGTTTTGCTAGACTTCTCCTCTCTGACACCACCGCCAGAGAGCAGCTACAACCAAGCATTCATGGATTTTCTTCTATGTAAACCAACCAACCAACCAATCATTGATGTTTCCCATGTAGTCAATGTTTAAGATGGACAAACACTTCCCAAGCATAAAACGCACTATTTTGATTTGAATCGACAGTTAGAGCAGTGTTTTTCAACCTTTTTTAAGCGAAGGTACATTTTTTTCATTGAAAAAATGCAGAAGCACACCACCAGGAGAAAACATTAAAAATTAAACTCAGGAGCTGATGTTGACAATAAAAATTTGGAGAATGTTGATATACAGTAGTTTTGTACATTCTTTTTATTTGTCAGTGTGGAAGTCTCCTTCCAGTGGGTCCTCCGGACCACCAAGCATTTCCCTGCGAGCCCGTTTCATGGCCCAATATCGTTATATTTTTCAATAAAAGGCTGTCTGTTGCTTTCCAGCAATTGGCTTTTTTGGCTTTGACAGGCACACTCTCTCTCACGCAAGCTGCTCCTTAAACAGAACGACAGCTGATTAGTTAATAAGGCCCACCTGGGCCATCTACGCACCTGTTGCTGACTTCGAGGCCGGTCATGGCACACCACGCTTTGATGCAGGCCCACACACCACGCCCCCCCCCCTCCACAGTCAGACTTGGCCAGGATGCACTGATCCTTTGTGTGCTGAGGAAACTAAATGATTTTGCATTGATCAGATCCACGGTCATCCGTGAAACTGCATGCCTGAAGCACAGCAAACTTCATTTAGCTTCCCTTCACTCGACTCTACTATTGTCAGTCGCATCACCTTCAGAGTCCATCGAACCGCGCCCGCTTTCCAGGAAAGTTGCTGCTCTGTCTCTTTTCCCTGAATTTGTTTGTGTTGGACGGCATGTGGAGAAAACCTCGACTGCAATGACCTTAGACATAAATAACAAATATGAAAGATAAAAAATATGTGTGTGTACTGTGGTGTAGTGTGTAGTGCAGGGCATGAGTCATACTTAACAGCTTCCTTGTTAGCACTCACACACACTCTTGAAGCCGTAACTGCATTAACTTAGACAAATGCATTAGCTGAAGGTAGGAACATTTGTGCATTGGCCATATTTTCTGTACAAAGACTCCAAATATTATGTGTGATCAATATCCAATTAGTGCTGAAATATGTCCTGGTTTAAAGGGGAACTGCGCTCGTTTTAAAAATGTTGCTTGTCGTTCACAATCATTATGAAATACATAACGACGGATGGGTTTTCTTTAATGCATTCTAAATGTTAAGGCGGCCAATTGGAGCTGCCATGTTTCACCCATAAAATCCCAAAAATAACCAATCAAAAACTCCTTGAATACTAACCAAGTATTAGTAATATTAATATTAAAAGTGCAAACACATAAGGCTGGACGATATGCCCTATTTTTTATTTCTCTGTATTTTTAGGCCATATCGCGATACACAATCTATATCTCGATATTTTGCTTTAGCTTTCAATGAACACTTGATGCATATAATCACAGCAGTATGATGATTCTATGTGTCTACATTACGTTCTTCTTCATACTGCATTAATATATGCTCATTTTAAACTTTCATGCAGAGAGGGAAATCACAACTAAGTCAATATACCAAAACTGTATTTATTAAACAGTTTTCAAGCAGTGGCACAAACATTCATGTCATTTCCAAAACAGAAAGTGCAAGATTGTCAGAGACATTTTAAAACAAGCTATTAGTGCACTTTTGTGCATGATGTCACTAAGATGAAATATCAAAACAACCCAAAATAAAGTGCACATTTCGTAGAGAGCTAGGGGTGTAACGGTACACAAAAATTTCAGTTCGGTACGTACCTCGGTTTAGAGGTCACGGTTTGGTTCATTTTCGGTACGGTAAGAAATCAACAATTTTTGGTTATTTATTTACCAAATTTGTAAACAATGGCTTTATCCTTTTAACATTGGGAAAACTATAATAATTCTGCCCACGTTAATCCACATTAAACTGCCTCAAGTTGTTGCTTTGATTAAATAAAATGAAAAAAACTTTCTTTTGCATATAAAAAGTTTAATATTAAACAGTTTCCATTGAAACTGTTTGTCACCTCATCATGCTTAATTTATTACAGCATTTGGGAAGCCTGTAGTTGACTTTTATTATGTAAATGTTGTATTTTTATCAACATGTGATAGCAGGGACCCTGCTATTCAAAACTAGGCTGCTACATTACTAATGATTAATGTAACTATTCCTGAAAAACAGTACAATTGCAAAAGGAGGGACTATTCATCCCTAAACACAATGGAGTTCAACGAAATAACAGACAGACAGGGCTTTGCTGCCCCTAAAACACGCACACGCACGCACGCAGAAAAATGAGCTAATGTTACGCTAAAAGCTAATTAGCCTTCATCTCAAGCCTATACTGTGCGCGAGCTGAGCTGCAGTTTAAGTTTCTAGAAGGTCAACGGGCTCATAGTGATGTTTGTAATAGTTGTGACTGGGAAGTGTTTAGTATAATTTGGGTAGAGTACGCTCCTCCCCTGCTGGACGAATATCTGCTCGACGCTAAAGCATTGACTACATCGTTCTGAAGTCTGAATACGCACTGCTGATTTACTTTGTATGTAACCAATCTGATGGTTGTGTGGGCAGGACAATGAGGCAGAGACAGAGGCAGAAAGCAGAGCAGCTTGTGAAGACTTCTGCTTCCTAACTTGTTCGGTACGCCCGCGTGCCGAACCGAAACCCCTGTACCGAAACGGTTCGATACAAATACACGTACCGTTACACCCCTATAGAGAGCGCACTACAATAGGTTAAAACAAATAAAGTGCACTTTTGTGCATGATGTCACTAAGATGACATATCAACATGCACTAAATTAAAGTGCACTTTTTGTACAGAACGCCACTAAAATAGTTTAAAACAAATTAAGTGCACTTCTGTGCATGATGTCACACAAGATATTTCAATCACTGTCAAATAAAAATGAGCTGCATAATAGAAAATCAAATAGGTTTCATCCTTCGCTATGTGGTAGGATGCTGTGGACATAATCTCCTTCTGTTGTTGACTATTTTTTTCATACGGTGTTGATCTGGAAATATTTGCCTCGGCATTTTGATGGTGTGGCACTGAATGGAGATGTTGACATGCGGAGTAAGCACTCTTCATTCTCTCGCAGTTGACTTTTCAAATGATGCTACATATTAGCAGTTATGCTACTTTTTGTAGCAACGCTTTTGCCCCACACTTGACACATTACAGTTGTCTGTTCGACATATTCCCACTTGAAGCCAAACCACCGTCAGACGATGGACCTCCAGCTGTTTTTCTCGGGAATTCATTCTTCCTTCATTCGTTACCAGATTCGCACTTTCTTTCTCTCGTATTACCACTCGCACGGCTCCGCTAGCATCACAGCTACCTCTCTGCTCCACGAGGGCGTGAGAACGTATACTCGAATATCTCGATTTAGTTATTTCCTATATTGCACAGAGACAAACCCGCGATATTTCGAGTATATCGATGTATATCGACCAGCCCTACTAACACAGACAGACTATTTATAGTGGCGCTGTGATCACTTCCTGTGTGCCGATGTTTACATCATCAACTGATCGACTGCTTCCTCGTTTCCCGCTCCTTGTAAGTTTTTTTTTTGTAGATCATAAATCATGCCTCTCACCTGGACAGAAGCTGGCTGTTGATATAATCTTACAAATTGGGACACGTAACTAGCAAGTTCCAGGTCCTAAATGGCACACACACCATTTTTTAGCAAGGATAATGAGATATTTTGGGCTTCACGGTGGGAGAGAGGTTAGTGCGTCTGCCTCAGAATACGAAGTTCCTGCAGTCCTGGGTTCAAATCCATGCTCGGGATCTTTCTGTGTGGAGTTTGCATGTTCCCCCCGTGAATGCGTGGGTTCCCTCCGGGTACTCCGGCTTCCTCCCACTTCCAAAGACATGCACCTGGGGATAGGTTGATTGGCAACACTAAATTGCCCCTGGTGTGTGAATGTGAGTGTGAATGTTGTCTGTCTATCTGTGTTGGCCCTGCGATGAGGTGGCGACTAGTCCAGGGTGTACCCCGCCTTCCGCCTGATTGTAGCTGAGATAGGCGCCAGCGCCCCCCGCGACCCCAAAAGGGAATAAGCGGTAGAAAATGGATGGATGGATGAGATATTTTTCATCTAAATTGGAATATATGAACATCCCAGCAGTCTGCATCCCAATGACAGCAGACGTTGTACAGTAAGTGATGTTTTATTATATTTGTTGGCTCTCATGACGTCTGCAGTGAGTAATAATCAGTATTTAGTAACGTGTCATCAAAGAGTAAAAAATAATTTCTTTCAATATGCATCATAACAAAAAGGGTAATATTAAAAAAAAATGGATAGATGTTGGTAGACCAACTCATACTGACTGGTATACACAAGCTCTCCCGTCCAAAGGCAAAACCTAGTAACTCAATTCTAGCTGATTTTGAGAAAACAAAGGAAAACCATTCTATCTTGATGCTGTCTTACAAAGATCTACAAAGTCATCAAACGTATAGATGTTTTCTTGAGCTTTCATTTTGTTGCCGATTGAGCCACGGATTGAATCTGCTCTCATGAACGTGTGCCCTTTCTCCAGATATTTTATCACAATCTCGGGTGGGCCCCATTCTGCGTTTGCACATTGGGCAAGAGCCGTGTACAGCGTCCAGTTTTTATTTTGACCTCCACAGTTTTCTGCCCAAAGGAGTATGCAAGGGGAAGAATCAAGAACAATACATTTAATGAAGGTGCTTGCAACGTCCTGGGCCAATCTTCCAAATATCCCCTCGTACCATAATGTCACATTATCAGGTTGACCGTCGGCCCCCATTGGTGCAAATGTCTCATTAAAGACAATAAGGCGACTGACAAAGAAGCTCCGATTGGTCCCTTGAGATACTAGGTTTTTCTGTTGTATCTAGGCGGTCATGTGGTAGTTGCTAGGTCCTGCCATGCGCGTAACAGCTTACTTACGGAACAAATTACAATATCGCATACACTAATGTAAAGCATAACACCAAAATTATTATCAGCTCAGTTTTGACCAAATTTGAGTTACTGGGTTTTGCCTTTGGACGGGAGAGCTATGGAGATGATATCAGTAGAAAAAACTGCATTTAGTTTAGATAATAATAAGTCATGTATTGGAATATGGGATCCATTATTTAAATTTGGTTTTAACTGTTAAATGGACCTAAAATACGACTTATTTTATCTTTGTGGAAAATATTGGACCACGGTGTGTTGTCAAGCTTATGAGATGCGATGCAAGTGTAAGCCACTGTGAGACTATTGTTCATTTTTTAAATGTTTTATTTTATTTTGTATAAATGGCTGTGATGATAAAGCAAATGAGGGGTTTATTAATCACTGCTCTGTTCCTACTAATATTGATACAGTTATTGGTATTATTCTTTATTGTTCGACTACTTTTGGATTATTTTGTGTCATGTTTGTGTGTCCTCTCAATTGCTCCGTTGATTGCTGTTCTGAATGTTGCTGGGTTGGTTTTTTTTTTAAATTAGAATTGTGTTATTGTGGTATTATTTTGTTGGATTTATTATAAAAAAAGAAAGCATTTTTTAAATTAATGCACTATTAATGCTTCAAATGATCAAGATACTTAAATATTAAAAGTTATATTATAAATGTGGCCGTTACTACATTACATATATACATAAATCATGTATATAAAACCCGAATGGAGGTGTTTGGATATTTATAGGGGCTTTATAGCCAGAATTGAACGGCTACCATATGGTCCTTTGTAAGCAGACTTTTGATTGGATTTATTTAATATTTACAATGCGTAACAAAATCCATCTGGCGCCATGTCCTTTCATAATGATTGTGAGCGATAGTCAAAATTCCAGCTCCTCTTTAATCTGCAATACAAGATTTCACAAGAAAAAAAAACTGCTGGTCTTTTCATATTAGTTATGACAGGAAGTGCATTGTCATCAATGTCACTTGTATTTAATCGCCACGAAGGTCTGAAACAAAAAATGCATTATTTTGTCATTTGCAGGCAGGTTTATAGCTGACACCCCGAGTCTCACACTCAATAATCATGCAAACACACAGAAACTGTGTGCATGAATTGAAGATGTTTCTTTTTTATTTGATTAAAGTAGAAAATAACACATTGAAGAAGAAAACAATGGAATGTCACACAACTTAAATAAGCTGTGCGGAAATATTTCCTTGAATTGCCGCCGAGGCGCTAATTAGTTTAAAACCTCTTCTCACTCCGCCGCTAACCAAAGGCATGCGGTAAATTTAGGCCTGCGCTTATAAATTTGAGTGTGATGTAAGGATACCATCAGGAAAAGCACATTTAATAAAAAAAACGTTATTATGGTCTTACCTTTACTTATAAATGAAGTCCATCCGCAGCTCCTTTCGATCAAAAACATCGATAACTTGTTTATAGAAGTCTTCCTTATCTTTCTTCAGTTTTAAAAGTCTCTCTGTCATCGACGGAGATCTTCTTTTATTACCTCCTGCTTCGATTGAAAGTCCAGTTTAGAAAACTGTTTTATTTTAGATATGTAAACCTTGTAGAAGGCATTTGACCGTGTCCCTCAGGAAGTCCTGTGGGGAGTGCTCAGAGAGTATGGGGTATCGGACTGTCTAATTGTGGCGGTCCGCTCCCTGTACGATCAATGTCAGAGCTTGGTCCGCATTGCCGGCAGTAAGTCGGACACATTTCCAGTGAGGGTTGGACTCCGCCAAGGCTGCCCTTTGTCACCGATTCTGTTCATAACTTTTATGGACAGAATTTCTAGGCGCAGTCAAGGCGTTGAGGGGTTCCGGTTTGGTGGCCACGGGATTAGGTCTCTGTTTTTTGCAGATGATGTGGTCTTGATGGCTTCATCTGGCCGGCACACGTCCAATTCGCACAGCGACTCTCCGTCGGAGTATAAGCGCTACAATACAAAACTGTAGTGCACTGGACCCCAGTGCACTACAGTTTTGGATTGTCGCTCGGTCTTTCGGCTGAGTGCTTCGGAAGCTACCGGGCCGCTCAGGAGGGAGCGAGAGAGAGACACACACACAGTGACAGAGAGAGCTCAAGAGAGAGAGCGAGCAGGCGGGTGAGCGAGGGAGGAAGAGCGCGTGCGGGTCTAGTGGAAAAGCGGCAAAACGTTTCTCTGCTTGCATCACACAAGTGACGTCAATGTTCGGCCCTCAAGAGCCATGTACCACACCGTGATTGGTAGATTTCTTTAGCTCCGCACACAACGCTGTCAAGCGCCATTCATATAAAACTTGCGGACCGCCCTAACATTAAACTTTCATATTAAGGTGGGGGCCGCAAAATAACGCCTCGTGGGCCGCAATTGCCCGCCGGCCGCATGTCTGAGACCCCTGCTCCAAATTCCTAATCATTCAAACAATACTTCACCAATTGGTACTCAAACTCAATGTAATTAATGGTACTTCAAAATCTGTGACTGAGACTTTTAATGACTTTTTTAAAAACAATTGAAAACAACTAGCAACAAATCTAGCATCTTCTTTCTGTGTTATTATAAAATGTACTCCTGTTTAGAGACTTTTAACTTCTCTGACTAAAACCAGCATGACGTCACACTTGTTTGGCAATGTTGCTCTATTTGTTCTCTTTTTAAAAGCCGCTACTGTCCCCCTAATATTTGCATCTTTTATTGATGGCTGTATCCGCGGGTATATTTGCAATATATATAAACAGTCGTGGGCAAAAGTTTACATACACTTGTAAAGAACATAATTTCATGGCTGTCTTGAGTTTCCAATAATTTCTACAACTCTTATGTTTTTTGTGATTGGAGCACATACTTTTTAGTCACAAAAAACATTCATGAAGTTTGGTTCTTTTTATCAATTTATTATGGGTCTACTGTCAGGTTCAAACACCAAACTATCTATTAAACGAGACAAGAAGCAAGGAATCAACCAGAGACAGAGTTGAATTTTGCTCATGAGGAATGACGTTTTGGGCTCTACACTCAGTTACAGTTTCACCCTACGCTCTAAAGTACAGTCTCACGGGCTTCTCTATTTATTCGAGAGGTCGCTAGTTAACATTACTGAGGCTTCTGGGTCAAAAGTATACATACAGCAATGTTAAAGGCCTACTGAAATGCGATTTTCTTATTTAAACGGGGATAGCAGGTCCATTCTATGTGTCATACTTGATCATTTCGCGATATTGCCATATTTTTGCTGAAATTATTTAGTAGAGAACATCGACGATAAAGTTTGCAACTTTTGGTTCTCATAAAAAAGCCTTGCCTGTACCGGAAGTAGCAGAAGAAATGCGCGTGACATCACGGGTTGTGGAGGTCCTCACATCTGAACATTGTTTACAATCATGGCCACCAGCATCGAGAGCGATTCGGACCGAGAAAGCGACGTTTTCCCCAGTAATTTGAGCGAGGATGAAATATTCGTGGATGAGGAAAGTGAGAGTGAAGGACTAGAAAAAAAAAAAGGACTACAGGGCAGTTGGAGAGATTCAGATAGGGTTGATGCTGTGAGAGGCGCCGTGGCAGCCGTGGGGGTGGCAGGACCACTCGGCCAGGCCCAACCGCAACAAGGGATAGAGCCATACTGCTTTGAACCCAACGCTGACGGTGACGGTCAGGAGGATGCTGCTGATTGATTGATTGATTGATTGATTGATACTTTTATTAGTAGATTGCACACTTCAGTACATATTCCGTACAATTGATCACTAAATGGTAACACCTGAATACATTTTTCAACTTGTGTAAGTCGGGGTCCACGTTAATCAATTCATGATATTGACGCTGGAGTAGCACACGACTTAGATCGCCTTCAGAATACAGAATGTTAAAAATAATAGCTGCATAATACACTGTACTTTGTGTGTGTGGTCCAATCCAACCGTGTTCGCTTGACATCTCTGTTCCGTAGTGAAGCTTGACTGTCATCTTTCGGGAATGTAAAAAATGAAACACCGGCTGTGTTTGTGTTGCTAAAGCCGGCCGCAATACACCACTTCCCACGTACAGCTTTCTTCTTTGATGTCTCCATTGTTCATTGAACAAATTGCAAAAGATTTATCAACACAGATGTCCAAATTACTGTGTAATTATGCGATGAAAACAGACGACTTAATAGCTGGGAACCATGCTGGCACAAAATGTCCTCTACAATCCGTGACGTCACGCGCGGGCGTCATACCGAGACGTTTTCAGCAGGATTTTTCGGCGCGAAATTTAAAATTGCGCTTTAGTAAACTAACCCGTGTTGCAATGTTAAGATTTCATCATTGATATATAAAGTATCAGACTGCGTGGTCGGTAGTAGTGGGTTTCAGTAGGCCTTTAATATTTGGGTACATGTCCCTTGGCAAGTTTCACTGCAATAAGGCGCTTTTGGTAGCCATCCACAAGCTTCCGCCAAGCTCCTGGTTGAATTTTTGACCACTCCCCTTGACGAAATTGGTGCAGTTCAGCTAAATGTGTTGTTTTTTTTGACATGGACTTGTTTCTTTAGCATTATCCACACGTCCACACTTTGGGAAGAGGGGGGAGTGTGACCAGTACTTTTTAGAGGCGGTATAGTACCGAATATGATTCATTAATATTGCGGTATTATACCAATACCGGTATACCGTACTACCCTACATTATATATGCATTTTATGTTAAATAAATTATAACACTTATATCAGTATTTTATTTTTTTGCGGCTCCAGACCGATTACTTTTTTGTATTTGTGGTCTTTCAACATTTTGGGTTTCCGACCCTTGACCTAGGTCTATGATCCCAGTCCAGATGTATTAAATGTCAATCAATCAATCAATCAATCAATCAATCAATCAATCAATCAATGTTTATTTACATAGCCCTAAATCACAAATGTCTCAGAGGACTGTACAAACCACTACGACTACGACATCCTCGGAAGAACCCACATAAGGGCAAGGAAAACTCACACCCAGTGGGACACCAGTGACAATGATGACTATGAGAACCTTGGAGAGGACCCCATATGTGGGCAACCCCCCTCCCTCTAGGGGACCGAAAGCAATGGATGTCGAGCGGGTCTAACCTGATACTGTGAAAGTTCAATCCATAGTGGCTCCAACACAGCCGCGAGAGTTCAGATCAAAGCGGATCCAAGACAGCAGCGAGAGTCCCGTCCACAGGAAACCATTCCAAGCGGAGTCGGATCAGCATCGTAGAGATGTCCCCAACCGATACACAGGCGAGCGGTCCATCCAGGGTCCCGATGAGCGGTCCATCCTGGGTCCCGACTCTGGACAGCCAGTACTTCATCCATGGTCATCGGACCGGACCCCCTCCACAAGGGAGGGGGGGACAGAAGAGAAAAAGAAAAGAAGCGGCAGATCAACTGGTCTAAAAAGGAGGTCTATTTAAAGGCTAGAGAATACAGATGAGTTTTAAGGTGAGACTTAAATGCTTTACTGAGGTAGTATCTCGAACTGTTACCGGGAGGGCATTCCAGAGTACTGGAGCCCGAACGGAAAACGCTCTATAGCCCGCAGACTATTTTTTGGGCTCCAGGAATCACTAATAAGCCGGAGTCTTTTGAACGCAGATTTCTTGCCGGGACATATGGTACAATACAATCGGCAAGATAGGATGGAGCTAAACCATGTAGTATTTTATACGTAAGTAGTAAAACCTTAAAGTCACATCTTAAGTGCACAGGAAGCCAGTGCAGGTGAGCCAGTACAGGCGTAATATGATCAAACTTTCTTGTTCTTGTCAAAAGTCCAGCAGCCGCATTTTGTACCAACTGTAATCGTCTAATGCTAGACATGGGGAGACCCGAAAATAATACGTTACAGTAATCGAGATGAGACGTAACAAACGCATGGATAATGATCTCAGCGCCGTTAGTGGACAAAATGGAGCGAATTTTAGCGATATTACGGAGATGAAAGAAGTAATGCTTTTAATGTGTGACTCAAAGAAGAAAGTTGGGTCGAAGATAATACCCAGATTCTTTACCGAATCGCTTTGTTTAATTATTTGGTTGTCAAATGTTACAGTTGTATTACTAAATAGAGGTCGGTGTCTAGCAGGACCGATAATCAGCATTTCCGTTTTTTTGGCGTTGAGTTGCAAAAAATTAGCGGACATCCATTGTTTGATTTCATTAAGACACGCCTCCAGAATGTCGGTTAGTAGAAGGATGTTCGAACATGGGCTTCCAAGATCAATGGAATTTTCCAACAACAAAAGCACGTAAGAACAAAAGTACTTAAGTCGATTGGAGAAAATGTGGAAGTGGAACCAGAATCCGTGTAGTTGTGCAGTTTTCTTCACTTTAAAGTACATGTGAGGATAGGACCTCAAATGAACCCCAAAGTAAGTAACCACAATTGAATATGTTAATGGTGTTTCATTTGGCATCAGCAAAGAGAGTCAAGAAAGGTTCAGTTGTAGATCACACTGCAGGAGGTTCGTTTAAATTAAATCACGTTATTAGTACCTGAAGGTAAACTTGTTTTGCAGCCAGCATGATCAGGACATCCATTAAACATTCAGGAAAAATTAAACTCTTTGACATGCAACCACACTGAAAGCAACACAAACACTTTGATAAGATTATACAAATTGTGAATGTATTCAAAGTTCCCCTTACAAATAATATAATATAAATCCACATTCAGATACATTTGGGAAAGGCCAGAATAAATGACTATAAAAAAATAATAAATTACCCTCAAAACAAAAATGGGCAAAATAACTACAGCTTATTTTGTTCTGTTATGGCAGATGGGACAATACTGCATCTGTAGCCTTTTGTTTTGCCTCTTTGGACTCAAAAGAGAACCTGAACATGATTGTGTAGGCAATGAGACATCAATCAATCAATGTTTATTTACATAGCCCTAAATCACAAATGTCTCAAAGGGCTGCACAAGTCACAATGACATCCGCGGTACAGAGCCCACATAAGGGCAAGGAAAAACTCACCCCAGTGGGACTTCGATGTCAATGACTATGAGAAACCTTGGAGAGGATCGTATATGAGGTCGAGTGGGTCTAACATAATATTGTGAATGTCCAGTCCATAGTGGATCTAACATAATAGTGAGAGTCCAGTCCATAGTGAGGCCAGCAGGAGACCATCCCAAGCGAACACCGGTCAGCAGCGCAGAGATGTCCCCAACCGATGCACAGGCGAGCGGTCCACCCTGGATCCCGACTCTGGACAGCCAGCACTTCATCCATGGCCACCCAACTTGTGTCCCCCCCCCCCCTTCCACAAGAAAGAAGGGGGCAGAGGAGAAAGGAAAAGAAACGGCAGATCAACTGGTCTAAACGCAGGGTCTATTTAAAGGCTAGAGTATACAAATGAGTTTTAAGATGGGATTTAAATGCTTCTACTGAGGTAGCATCTTGAACTGTTACCGGGAGGACATTCCAGAGTACTGGAGCCCGAATAGAAAACGCTCTATAGCCCGCAGACTTTTTTTGGGCTCTGAGAATCACTAATAAGCCGGAGTTCTTTGAACGCAGATTTCTTGCCGGGACATATGGTACAATACAATCGGCAAGATAGGATGGAGCTAGACCGTGTAGTATTTTATACGCAAGTAGTAAAACCCTAAAGTCACAAAGTGCAGGTGAGCCTGTATAGGCGTATGTGACAGTCTTAACCCGTCGTCTTGCGGGTTCCATGGACCACCAAGGAAGGACATGACTTCGAGCAGTTTGACTTTATTTTTCAATAAACACTTCAGTCCAGGTTGCTTTCCCGCTCCTCTTTTCCGCTCACTCACCGTCTGTCTTTGGATCTCCTCCTCTCTCGCTCTGCGTCAGCTGCACTCCTGCTTCTTCCAGTCTCTCCGCCTCTCTCCCTAACGTTCACATCTGACACCCTTTTAACCAATGCGAGAGGATTGCATGATTGTATCCAGGTGCGCGATCAACGCACCTGATCTCGCTTGTAGCGTAGCTCCCGGCACGCCCCGCCTCGACGCTCGCTCGCCATCTCCGCCTCCTCGCCGCCATCTTGGGCCGGGCTCCAGCGTGCCTTGCCGCTCTGTTGGACCGCCGGCTCCGCCTCTCCACAGCGTAATATGATCAAACTTTCTTGTTCTTGTCAAAAGTCGAGCAGCCGCATTTTGTTCCAACTGTTATCTTTTAATGCTAGACATAGGAAGACCCGAAAATAATACGTTACAGTATTCGAGACGTAACGAACGCATGAATAATGATCTCAGTGTCGCTAGTGGACAAAATGGAATGGATTTTTTTTTAACACAAAATGATTGTCCTTTAGTGACAGGTGACCAAACCTAGAGACCAAAGAAAAAGAAAACACAGATTCTATAAAAGTATGTAAAAACATGATCATGATAGGTAAATAGTGTCAGGCATGGACTTGGACTTGTTTTGCTTCTTCTACACAGAGGATGATTTGCACGAGCCAGACGTGAATGTAAGTACATGTTTATTTCTTTAACACTATAACTAACAAAAAGAGGCAAACAAAGGGCGCGCACAGTGGCGGAGAACAAATACTTGGCTACAAAAACAAATGACTAGAACAAAGGCTGTAAACTAAAAAGATGAAACAAAAACACTTGCGCAGTGGCATGAATAACAAACCAAAAACTTGCACTGAGGCATAAATACAAAATTTACGTGGCGTGGTCAAAAAACAAACAGCAAGGCATGAATGTTGGTACATGGAAATGTGGTTAAGGTATCAGTAGGTAAGATAAAGTTGCCAGGACGAAGACAGAAACAGAATGGCTTAAATAATGATTAGCAGGTGTGAGAACTGAGGACCGGGGTGTGACTTGAGGGCAAGGTGAAAATCAATGAGTTGGCATGGTGACGAAAACAAACCAGGAAGTGCAAAAACAGAACTGAGTGTCCAAAAAAAACAAAAAACATAACATAACCAAACATGACACAAACAAAACATAATCCATAGGCGTGACAGATAAGTAGTTCTTTATTGTAAATGCACAAGTACAAGAAAACTTTTATTTTTTAACACAAATCCGTTCAAGAATAGACAAACAAACAGTGTACAGGGTTACAGAACAGGAACTCCAATGGGTCGCCACAAGGCTCCCCCTAAAAGACGGGACAAAGGTCAACGCTGGGGAAGAATGAGTAAAAAAATAAAATTCAGACTGGGCTCCTAAGGGGGTCCAGTCTGGAGTGGGAAAAAACCTCCATAGCAAAACACATATTACAACATACAGCTTGCACCAGAGGGGAGGGAGTGGGAGCCACGGTAGCTGGCTGCAGCTCTTCAGGCGCTGCCCAGCCGTCCATCACCCCTAAGGGATTCGCGTCAAGGGTGTCTAGGGCGTTGGATGGGGTGTGGGGTTTGTGTACTTTTTTTTTTAACTTTAATCCTTTTTGTCCCTGATGGGACATAAGGCTTCGACGATCTGCCTCCATCTGGACCTGTCTTCAGCAACATGCTTTACCTCGGCCCAGGTTAGGTTCATCTCCTTCAGCTCAGCTGCCACGTGTTCTTGTGCCGGCCTTGCTTCCTTTTCCCAGGAATCCCCAACATAGTGCGATCTTGGGGATGCGGTCTTGGTCCATCCTGAGAACATGCCCAAGCCATTGGAATCGGCGGCATTTGATCTCATCTGGCGTCCAGAGCTGGTCCGTCGGCATTCACATATTCCCAGGATGTCCAACCTACATCTTGTCATTTCACTTGAGACCTGAGCTGTTTTGGATTTGTCGAACATGGTGCGGACATTCCATGCACCCAGGTGGATCGTAGTCTTGGGTCCCAGTAGGCTACCTATCGCGCTCCTGACTTCGTGATGAAGGCTTTCATCAGGGGCGGTCATACCGCCAATAGGTTGGCTCGAGTCTACTGAGAGGTCCATAGTAGTATAGTTCGTAGAAGTTTCCGTAACGGTAGTGTCTTTTTTTGGGTGGGGTTGTTGGCCCCACGCCCAACCCCCAACCTGGAGGATCAGGTGCTGTTTTTTTGTCTGGACTCTACCGGGAATATTTGCCCGACATGGTTGAACCTTCTGGGGGCAGAGACCCCGTCGGTATAGCTATCCGGGTCACAGAGACACGCAAGGTTCACCTCCACAACAAGGTAACAGCACAAGGGGAACTAAGCCTGCCGCAAGTCTCCGTTCCACGGCCTTGGTGTTGTGCAGTCTCGAGTCAGTCCAATGTCAACAACAACAGGTGTGTGTTCATGAGAGACAAGAAGGGAGTTTGTTGTTTCTTCGCCGCATTGTCCTTCAGGAGAGTCTCAAAGCCAGGGAAACAATCCAAGATAGAATGTTTTGTGTGCGAGTGAAAATTTGCTTTTCACTCTAAATTGTCTATGACTGTTCCTCAAAATTTATCCTGCAGGGCATGATGTTTTTTTCAACATTAAAAGGAGGCAATTTTCTCAAAGTATATCATTGGTGATTCTTCTTACACACCACATTACAAATAGCTTCACATTTCAGTTTGTTATCAAAAAGTTTCATAAAAATTGTAAAACCTGAACCCTTAAAAGCACCTCCAGCTGACATTTCTAAATTCCTCCATTATTTTTTTTACCCTACTGGGATCCCTGATTATAGTTTAAAATGTTAAAATTGAAAAAAAATAACAATGCTAATAAGATATCTTAGTTCTCCCCACATAGAAAAACAATATTTAAAGTTTCTGCAACATTCCGAGGATGCTTAATATAACAATTTCAAGTTAAATAATGCTTGTTTTCAGAATAAAGGACTTATTTCTAGTTTAGGAGTCCTGCTAATTTCTAGATTCACAAATTTTGATTAAGGATGTCCTATCAAATATAATTATTTGTCCATGTAACCACCGTATATTTCAGACTATAAGGCGCACTTAGAATCCGTTTTTTCTTTTTCAAAACTCAACAGTGCACCTTCTAACCTAACGTACAGATTAATTCTGGTTTTGCTTACTGACCTCGAATAAATTTTATTTGGAACATAGTGTAATGATAAGTGTGACCAGTAGATGGCTGTCAAACATAAGAGATATGTGTAGACCGCACTATGATGGCAATATGACTCAAGCAAACAACACCAGCATTTTATATATTCCATTGAAAATATAGAACACACGGCGCTTAAAAGTCTATCAAAATGATTTAGTACGACTTTGCTAAGCTATGAAGCCGCACCGCTTGATCTGCTTCAACGTACGAGTATTTTATATGGTGTGTGTATAAGGTAAGACATATTATCTGGCGTTTTGTTTCGCAATATTATGCAAAAGCAACTGTTCTTACCTTCTGGTACCTGCTGATCTGTATTTGGTATCTGCATAAATCCTGAAAAATTGTGCGCCTCCGCCTTTGTAGTCTGTGGCGCCACCGTAGTCGATAAGCTTCTTCTTTTTCTCTTATCTTCTTGTTATGTGACATTCATCCTCCGCTGTTGCCATTTCTAATATAAACTAGTGTAAAGTTCTTACTTATATCTGTCAGTAAACTCCCCATGAAAGCGCTAAAATATACCGGTGTAGTGAGTTTACATTAATCACCCAAGGAACTTTAGTTATTTGAGTCTGGTCGGACGGTTTTTCACGGGACACATTTCCGGTGTTGTTGTTTCCGGATGAGGAGATGCTGCTCCGTTATCGATTGAAGTAAAGTCTGAAAGTCATTAAAACAGTTAGCTCCATCTTTTAACATTTTTTCCACTCCCGTCCTTGCACGCTACACCGCTACAACAAAGATGACGGAGAAAAGACGCAGCCGAAGGTGAGCCACGTAAATAGGACCGCCCACAAAACGACTGTAGGAAAGCAACTCAAATATGATCTGTAAAACATAATCCATACAACATTTTGACCAAAGAACCATCATTACATGTTATGTAGACCACTAGGAAGTGGTCCGGAAAATACGGTAGTTATTAGTTCACTAGTTTTTAGTATCTTTCCCCCCCTAAAATTTAGTTTTTTTTTTCTTTATTTTGCAGTGTATCCTTTGTGATGCTGCTTATTCAATATTACAAGCGATGATCTCCAAGGTACCAGAGACATTTGAATTTTAGGCAAAAACATAAAATACGAAGCCCAAACATACAGTCAGGCATCAATAATGGTTGGTGTTGTATCAGACTTTGTAGACGATGTCCTTTGGGCGACATTTTTTAATCTTATATTTTACAGTAAATTATCATAACAATATGGCACGTCTGACACAAACAAATGTCAATAGCAATATCCTGCCTTTATATTAATCTCACTTTGTATGTTTGTGTTGGTGCGTGTGAGACAGCTGTTTGCCTCTTGCTCTCATCGGTTGTTTTTATGACATTTTTGTTGAGAAGCCTATGGAAAAGAGCGTCGAGGTAACTTTTTGCTGGTTCTTGTGTAGAAACATCACGAATGCATCCTCAGTTTTTGTCAGCAGTTTGGTTATTTCAGAATGGCGGGTGGTAAGAATCAAGCTGACAAAACTAACACAAAAAACTCATGCAGACGCTCAGTGTAGTCTTGTTGTATTGCGAATGCATTTTAATTTCCAGAAACCTTCACAATAGAAAGCAAAAACTCCAAACTAATCCACAAAATCAAATAGCGATGAAATGATTCCTCGACCATCCATCCATCCATCTTCTTCCGCTTATCAGAGGTCGAGTCGCGGGGGCAACAGCCTAAGCAGGGAAACCCAGACTTCCCTTTCCCCAGCCACTTCGTCTAGGTCTTCCCGGGGGATCCCGAGGCGTTCCCAGGCCAGCCGGGAGACATAGTCTTCCCAATGTGTCCTGGGTCTTCCCCGTGGCCTCCTACCGGTTGGACATGCCCTAAACACCTCCCTAGGGAGGCGTTCAGGTGGCATCCTGACCAGATGCCCGAACCATCTCATCTGGCTCCTCTCGATGTGGAGGAGCAGCGGATTTACTTTGAGCTCCTCCCGGATGACAGAGCTTCTCACCCTATCTCTAAGGGAGAGCCCCGCCACACGGCGGAGGATACTCATTTTGGCCGCTTGTACCTGTGATCTTATCCTTTCGGTCATGACCCAAAGCTCATGACCATAGGTGAGGATGGGAACGTAGATCGACCGGTAAATTGAGAGCTTTGCCTTCCGGCTCAGCTCCTTCTTCACCACAACGGATCGGTACAACGTTCGCGTTACTGAAGACGCCGCACCGATCCGCCTGTCGATCTCACGATCCACTCTTCCCTCACTCGTGAACAAGACTCCTAGGTACTTGAACTCCTCCACTTGGGGCAGGGTCTCCTCCCCAACCCGGAGATGGCACTCCACCCTTTTCCGGGCGAGAACCATGGACTCGGACTTGGAGGTGCTGATTCTCATCCCGGTCGCTTCACACTCAGCTGCAAACTGATCCAGTGAGAGCTGAAGATCCCGGTCTGATGAAGCCACCAGGACCACATCATCTGCAAAAAGCAGAGACCTAATCCTGCGGTCACCAAACCGGAACCCCTCAACGCCTTGACTGCGCCTAGAAATTCTGTCCATAAAAGTTATGAACAGAATCGGTGACGAAGGACAGCCTCGACCAATTAGAGTATTACAAAAAATGATCAAGGATTTTTCCCTCCCTTGAGTACAGTGTTAACTTTGACAGCAGTTTTTGGTTTAGTTTTAGTCACAGTCTTTTGACGAAAATATATTTTCGTTTTTGTATAGTGTTGTCCTGATACCAATATTTTGGTACCGAGACTGGTACAAAATTTTTTCGATACTTTTTGATATTTTTCTAAATAAAGGGGACCACAAAAAAATGGCATTATTGGCTTTATTTGAACAAAAAATCTTATGGTACATTAAACTTGTCATACCGGGGTTTTTTCGCAATTTACTGCGAGGATTGTTCTCCCGGGATGCAAACAGACTTTTCCGGAAAAAAGCAGCAGGTGGAACATATTTATTATTACTCTAACCCTGTGGTTCTTAACCTTGTTGGAGGTACCGAACCCCACCAGTTTTTTAGTAAAAAAATAAAAAATATTTTTTTTCAAATTCAAGACAAAGTTATATGTTTTTGGTAGTATGGGGAACATATTCTAAGTAAGAAAGACTTAATTTAGAGTTATTTGGACACTATGGGAACATATTCTAGGTAATAAAGACCTAATTTAGAGTTATTTGGTTAGAGTTAGAGGGTTAGGGTTATAATGCCGAATAATGCATTGGTAAGTACTTAATAATGACTAGTTAAGAGACAATATGTTACTAATTTGTATGTTAATAAGCAACTAATTAATGGTGAAAATTTTTCCCATACTAATGTTTTACCATGTTTTATTTTACTGGTGCACAAAATGAACCGTGCATGTACACTCACCTTTTTCAAACAACAAAACCAACTCAAAACAAATTACACACCTGCAAATCAGTCAGCTGTTGCCGTATCCGTAATACGCCGATGGGGAGAAGTTCGGTTTTGCACGATGAGTTTGGTGTGTTTTGACCTCCACCGAACCCCTGAGGCCGAGTCACCGAACCCCTAGGGTTTGATCGAACCCAGGTTAAGAACATCTGCTCTAACCACACAGGACAAAAGACAGGAACTAAAACAAAAGGAAAGCATGCCGATTGCACGAGAGGTTAAGGAACATAAAACTTAACGCAGGAAACATACGCTAACACTAAGACTGAACTATGGACATAGAAAACAACTAAACAAACTATGACATAGAACGAACAAGACTTACTGCGGCATGAATGAAGCGATGGCATGAAACGAGCATGAAAAGAGCATTGTTGCCAGGCTGACTAACTGGCAAAAACAGGCTCAAATAATAGTCTCATAATTAGAGCAGGTGCGTGTCCGAACACCAGCGGTAGGTGAAACTAATGATTCGCCGTGGTAACTAAACAAGGCGGCGTGAACAGGAACTAAAAGAGTCCAAAAAACAAAAACATAATACAGACCACAGATCATAACAAAACATATGTTTTTAAATTGCAAGTTTGTCCTTAAATAAAGTAGTGAACATACAAGACAACTTGTCTTTTTATTAGCAAGTAAGCAAACAAATGCTCCTGATTTAGTCTGCTGATGCATGTGTGTCATTTCCTTTCTATTATTTTGTCAAAAATATTAAAGACAAGTGGTAGAAAATAAATTATTAATCTACTTGTTCATTTATTGTTAATATCTGCTTACCTTCTCTTTTAACTTGTTCTATCTACACTTCTGTTAAAATCTAATAATCATTTATTCTTCTGTGGTTTGGATGCTTTACATTAGTTTAGGATGATATCACAAATTTGGGTATCAATCCGATACCAAATCGTTACAGGATCATACATTGGTCATATTCAAAGTCCTCATGTATAGGGACATTTTTCCTGAGTTTATAAACATGATATACATTTTTTTAAAAAAGGTCCATGAAGACATGGTTGACAGAGTCTGGTGTGGATGAACTTGACTGGCCTGCACAGAGTCCTGACCGGAACCCAATAGAACACCCTTGGGATGAATTAGAATGGAGATATGAGAGCTATTGATCCAATACCAGCAAGAAAAAACATTTTTTGGACGCTATTGTCTTTTATGATTGACATTCATTATTCAGCATTGGCTGATCACTAACTTTTTTTCACAGAAATCGTCTGATACTGATTGATGGCTGACCTATAGGCACATCTCTTGTATGCTGTATGCTGTCTTTTCACAGCACATGAAATAAAAAATGGCAGAATAATGTCATAATGTATTCATGTTTGCAGCTCCTGAACTGATTCCGATGAGATTGCAGTTGCAACTTGATTGTAATCCAAGACCAAATCAATTCTTGTTCAGGTCTCTCCTCTGGGGAGCCGACTAGATTATGTTCACATGGTATGCATGTCACAGCTGCATTAATGCGACCATTTACCAAAGTACATTGTTATTGATAATGTACTGCTACATTTTTAAGGACAGAAACCGTGTGGACTAGAGGAATATATTAACCTCATCAGCCTATAAGCCGCAGATATATATATATATATATATATATATATATATATATATTAAATGATTATTTCCATAACCTAATTATTTCCAAATGGTGCCTGTAAAACAGCTGTAAAACGGCTGATCAAACAAAACAGAAGTCATCATCATGGCTTGCTCTCTAATCAGCTACATAGACTCTTTAAAAATGATAGCAAAGAACAAGTTATTAAAGTAGTGACGAAAATAGATATCTACATGCATACATATTAAAGAGTTATTTCTTTCTATAGTCATATTTGAAATAGCTAGTGGTTTCCATTTGTACTCTTTCTTTTTTTTTTTACCATCTAATGTCCATGGTACACTGCAAGTTAACCTTGGCTTTAGGAATGCGAGGAGGAGAGAAACTCCTTGTTCTTATCTCATCCTGTCTCCAGCTAAGGAGAACAATAGACATATGTATTCGTTCTGGAGGGCGGGGGCGAGGGACATATTGAAGAACACAGCGCTTCCGTAATGTTTTCTGATCAACTTGGCGACGCGATTTGAATGTGTGGTTTTTAGGTTGGTCTCCCCAAAGCTTTGGAATAGATTGCAAAATACCTATTCTGTTCTGGGTGATCATTTAAACTTAGTTTATGTGTCATCAAAAGACCTTGGGATTGACCAGTGACTTGAATTACCTTGGAGTAACTTCTGGTCCAAATGCAACAATAGATAGTCACAACACAGAAATGACAATGGACATATTTGCTCTACAAATAGAACACTAAAATACAGATTGAAATAACACTATTGATAATGAATAATAATAATAATAATTACTTCTATTACCAACAATACAATTGTTTCAAATACGTAGTTTAATTTGAATTACAAAAGAAAGCGGACAAAAGGAGGGGAATAAGGAAAAATGGACTATATTAACCTTATAGATTGTTATAGTAACACTTGGTTAAGCTTTATCAGTGTGCTGTGTGTTATCCAGTTTCCCCTGGGGGACAACCTTTATATACTGTATGTGTGATGAAACATGATGAAACATACTGTACACATACTGTACTTATACATGGGTGTATATGTACTTGTATATGTACAGTATGTGTACTGTACATATACACCCATACAGTCATCCATATAATCGCGTTTCATCAAACATATATTAACGTTGTTTCCCTCGTAAAAACTGGGTAACACATGGCACACTGACACAGCTTATAGTTACTATAACAATCTACAAGGTTAATATAGTTGGTTTCTCTTTCTTCCCGTCCAATTATCTGCTTTCTTTTGTATTTGAAGTTATCATTACATACAGTATATGTACCGTTGCTTTTGAACAATCGTATCGTTGATAATAGAGATAATTACTGTTATTATTAATTATCAATAGTGCTATTTCCATTGGTATTTGTATTGCTCCATTTTTAGTGTAATATTGCTCATTGTCATTTCTGTATTTTTATTTATTTCACTAACTACTTCTTTGCTATCACTTTTACCATCATATTTGTATATCCTATTTGCTGATGTTGCTCTATTGTTGTTGTTGTTGTGTTTGCTCTTGTTGTTTTTGTCTCTCTGTCTTATCCCCCTCTTGTCCCCACTGTCTTCCGTTTTTTTTCTCTTTCTATCCCCTCGGCTGCACCGACTAAAAATGTAAATTTATTTAATAAAGTCAAATAGAAATAAGGCAACAAGAGAAGTATCCCACATTTCTCTTTTGTAAAGTAATTTTGTACAGCCGATACGGGCATCTACATCAACTATATGATTTGCCAGAGAAGCTGGACATGACAAAAGAAAAACTCTGTATAAGCTGTGTTTTTTTTAATAAGTAACAGGCTTCAAAGCGTTGGAAAAAAGTAGTCCGGAAAATACGGTACTTTCTTATTGTAATATCGTCAGTGGATGTGAATACTCGCTAAATATAGCAACACTGATGTCTCCTGCTACGTCTTCTTATTCTCTGGCAGACCAGCTGTGTAAAAGAAGTGTTCAGAAGTGGATGTATTTATGGTGGTCCACCACAAATAAATGAATTTAAGTACGAGAGTATGTTAGGCAGAGGATTCCAAACTTTTTCCACAGAAAAATTAAGCATGCGGGGGCCATTTTGATATTTTTCATTTTCAAACCATAACAAAATAAATGGATTTTTTTTTAATCCTTAGGGCTCCTGGGGAGCATATAGGGTCTCAGTCACTAAAATGTTAAGAATAAGTCAAATTATTATTTTTTATTTAATGCTTACAGTAAATCTCTATATCAACTTGAGGTTGATATAAAGTAAATCAAATAAGGTTTTTATGCTTTTTCTGTCAAAGACAACTTTGTTTTTTTATAGTAAAACTGAAATATGCAGTATTTAGATATATATATATATATATATATATATATATATATATATATATATATATATATGTATATATATATAGTTAGTACTTTATTGATTCCTTCAGGAGAGTTCCTTTATTTAGCAATCAAAGCCCTCAAAGACCAATAATGCAGGACACCATTGATTTTAATGATTTAATATTTTTGAGTAATCACAGTGAAAAGTTAAATAAAATCCTACTAAATATATTTGAGATCCGAAGGGTTCCCCACTCATAAAGTGATGCATTTTTATTAGTTTATTTTTTTTACTTTTAACACTTAAATTTTAAGATCAACTTCCGTTATATCTGTCGATTTTAAGTTTGAACTATTATTTTGTTTGTTTTATGCTCTTTTGTCAAAACTTTGATGTTTTCATATGGCAACCACACAACATAAAACACACAAAACATTT